>NC_040879.1:39209164-39271815 GCF_003676215.2 Rhopalosiphum maidis | reverse complement strand
TTGATGCTGATACTTCATAAACACTATAAAACATGTTTTTATATGGTAAATTTGGCGTATTTTACAAATTCATTTTCTTAATTGCTTTATAAATACTCAATCTCTCATGTTAGTATCTTGAACCTGACCACTAGAAAGAGAATATGTTTCTTAGTTAGCATTAATTACTTTCATACATTACATTTAATCCAATACTTCATAAACACTATAAAACATGTTTTTATATGGTAAATTTGGCGTATTTTACATATTCATTTTTTTAATTTGCTTATAAATACTCAATTCTCATGTTAGTATCTTGAAACCTTCACCACTAGAAAGAGAATTTGTTCTCTTATTTAGCATTAATAACGATTATACATTTCATTAATGCCAATGTTTCATAAAACTCTATAAAACTTGTTTTTATATGATAATTTTGGAGTATATAAAAATTCATTTTTTTAATTGCTTATAAAATACTCAATTCTCATGTTAGTATCTTGAACCTTGACCACTAGAAAGAGAAATTGGATCTGATTTAGCATTAATTAACTTTCATACATTACATTTAAGCCAATGTTTCATAAACTCTATAAAACATATTTTTATATGGTAAATTTGACGTTTTTTACAAATTCATTTTTTTAATTGCTTATAAAGAACTCAATTCTCATGTTAGTATCTTGAAACCTTCACCACTAGAAGAGAATATGTTTCTTATTTAGCATTAATTACTTTCATACATTACATTTAAGCCAATGTTTCATAAACTCTATAAAACTTGTTTTTATATGATAATTTTGGAGTATATTAAAAATTAATTTTATTAATTGCTTATAAAATACTCAATTCTCATGTTAGTACCTTGAACCTTCACCACTAGAAAGAGAATATGTTTCTTATTTAGCATTTATTACTTTCATACATTACATTTAAGCCAATGTTTCATAAACTCTATAAAACTTGTTTTTATATGATAATTTTGGAGTATATTAAAAATTCAAATTTTTTATGGCTTATGAAACACTCAATTCTCAATTAATTGACATGAAACCAACCCCATTAAATTATGTAAATGATTCTTATTTAACTTTATTAACTTCCATGTAATTCATTGATGCTGATACTTCATAAACACTATAAACATGCTTTTAAATGACAATTTTGACTCGTGTTATAAATTCATATTTTAAATTGCTTATGAAACACTCAATTCTCAATTAATTCTCCACTAATTTTACATATTTAACTGACTACATTTTTTTCAGATTGCAGTGCAGCAGTTCATTCAAGGCTTGCTGAGACAGGAATTTGCATTCATACCACTTTGGGAAAGTATCAACATCTTATTTTGAAAATAAACTAGAAGATATTGATAATAATATTGGATTTATGCAATGTGTGTGTAATGGTTATTGAATATAACTGATAGCAAATGAATACTAGTGAAACAAAAAATTAGTATCATGAAACCAAGACCAATGAATTAAGTAAATGATTCTTATTTAGCATTATTAACTTGCATGTATTTTTGTTGATGCTGATACTTCATAAACACTATAAAACATGTTTTTATATGGTAAATTTGGCGTATTTTACAAATTCATTTTCTAATTGCTTATAAAATACTCAATTCTCATGTTAGTATCTTGAAACCTTGACCACTAGAAAGAGAATATGTTTCTTATTTAGCATTAATTACTTTCATACATTACATTTAATCCAATACTTCATAAACACTATAAAACATGTTTTTATATGGTAAATTTGGCGTATTTTACATATTCATTTTTTTAATTGCTTATAAAATACTCAATTCTCATGTTAGTATCTTGAAACCTTGACCACTAGAAAGAGAATATGTTTCTTATTTAGCATTAATTACTTTAATACATTTCATTTAATCCAATTCTTCATAAACACTATAAAACATGTTTTAATATGGTAAATTTGGCGTATTTTACATATTCATTTTTTTAATTGCTTATAAAATACTCAATTCTCATGTTAGTATCTTGAAACCTTGACCACTAGAAAGAGAAATTGGATCTGATTTAGCATTAATTACTTTCATACATTACATTTAAGCCAATGTTTCATAAACTCTATAAAACATATTTTTATATGGTAAATTTGACGTTTTTTACAAATTCATTTTTTTAATTGCTTATAAAGTACTCAATTCTCATGTTAGTATCTTGAAACCTTGACCACTAGAAAGAGAATATGTTTCTTATTTAGCATTAATTACTTTCATACATTACATTTAAGCCAATACTTCATAAACTCTATAAAACATATTTTTATATGGTAAATTTGACATATTTTACAAATTCATTTTGTTAATTGCTTATAAAATACTCAATTCTCATGTTAGTACCTTGAAACCTTCACCACTAGAAAGAGAATATGTTTCTTATTTAGCATTAATTACTTTCATACATTACATTTAAGCCAATGTTTCATAAACTCTATAAAACTTGTTTTTATATGATAATTTTGGAGTATATTAAAAATTAATTTTATTAATTGCTTATAAAATACTCAATTCTCATGTTAGTACCTTGAAACCTTCACCACTAGAAAGAGAATATGTTTCTTATTTAGCATTTATTACTTTCATACATTACATTTAAGCCAATGTTTCATAAACTCTATAAAACTTGTTTTTATATGATAATTTTGGAGTATATTAAAAATTCAAATTTTTTATGGCTTATGAAACACTCAATTCTCAATTAATTGACATGAAACCAACCCCATTAAATTATGTAAATGATTCTTATTTAACTTTATTAACTTCCATGTAATTCATTGATGCTGATACTTCATAAACACTATAAACATGCTTTTAAATGACAATTTTGACTCGTGTTATAAATTCATATTTTAAATTGCTTATGAAACACTCAATTCTCAATTAATTCTCCACTAATTTTACATATTTAACTGACTACATTTTTTTCAGATTGCAGTGCAGCAGTTCATTCAAGGCTTGCTGAGACAGGAATTTGCATTCATACCACTTTGGGAAAGTATCAACATCTTATTTTGAAAATAAACTAGAAGATATTGATAATAATATTGGATTTATGCAATGTGTGTGTAATGGTTATTGAATATAACTGATAGCAAATGAATACTAGTGAAACAAAAAATTAGTATCATGAAACCAAGACCAATGAATTAAGTAAATGATTCTTATTTAGCATTATTAACTTGCATGTATTTTTGTTGATGCTGATACTTCATAAACACTATAAAACATGTTTTTATATGGTAAATTTGGCGTATTTTACAAATTCATTTTCTTAATTGCTTATAAAATACTCAATTCTCATGTTAGTATCTTGAAACCTTGACCACTAGAAAGAGAATATGTTTCTTATTTAGCATTAATTACTTTCATACATTACATTTAATCCAATACTTCATAAACACTATAAAACATGTTTTTATATGGTAAATTTGGCGTATTTTACATATTCATTTTTTTAATTGCTTATAAAATACTCAATTCTCATGTTAGTATCTTGAAACCTTGACCACTAGAAAGAGAATATGTTTCTTATTTAGCATTAATTACTTTCATACATTTCATTTAATCCAATTCTTCATAAACACTATAAAACATGTTTTAATATGGTAAATTTGGCGTATTTTACATATTCATTTTTTTAATTGCTTATAAAATACTCAATTCTCATGTTAGTATCTTGAAACCTTGACCACTAGAAAGAGAAATTGGATCTGATTTAGCATTAATTACTTTCATACATTACATTTAAGCCAATGTTTCATAAACTCTATAAAACATATTTTTATATGGTAAATTTGACGTTTTTTACAAATTCATTTTTTTAATTGCTTATAAAGTACTCAATTCTCATGTTAGTATCTTGAAACCTTGACCACTAGAAAGAGAATATGTTTCTTATTTAGCATTAATTACTTTCATACATTACATTTAAGCCAATACTTCATAAACTCTATAAAACATATTTTTATATGGTAAATTTGACATATTTTACAAATTCATTTTGTTAATTGCTTATAAAATACTCAATTCTCATGTTAGTACCTTGAAACCTTCACCACTAGAAAGAGAATATGTTTCTTATTTAGCATTAATTACTTTCATACATTACATTTAAGCCAATGTTTCATAAACTCTATAAAACTTGTTTTTATATGATAATTTTGGAGTATATTAAAAATTAATTTTATTAATTGCTTATAAAATACTCAATTCTCATGTTAGTACCTTGAAACCTTCACCACTAGAAAGAGAATATGTTTCTTATTTAGCATTTATTACTTTCATACATTACATTTAAGCCAATGTTTCATAAACTCTATAAAACTTGTTTTTATATGATAATTTTGGAGTATATTAAAAATTCAAATTTTTTATGGCTTATGAAACACTCAATTCTCAATTAATTGACATGAAACCAACCCCATTAAATTATGTAAATGATTCTTATTTAACTTTATTAACTTCCATGTAATTCATTGATGCTGATACTTCATAAACACTATAAACATGCTTTTAAATGACAATTTTGACTCGTGTTATAAATTCATATTTTAAATTGCTTATGAAACACTCAATTCTCAATTAATTCTCCACTAATTTTACATATTTAACTGACTACATTTTTTTCAGATTGCAGTGCAGCAGTTCATTCAAGGCTTGCTGAGACAGGAATTTGCATTCATACCACTTTGGGAAAGTATCAACATCTTATTTTGAAAATAAACTAGAAGATATTGATAATAATATTGGATTTATGCAATGTGTGTGTAATGGTTATTGAATATAACTGATAGCAAATGAATACTAGTGAAACAAAAAATTAGTATCATGAAACCAAGACCAATGAATTAAGTAAATGATTCTTATTTAGCATTATTAACTTGCATGTATTTTTGTTGATGCTGATACTTCATAAACACTATAAAACATGTTTTTATATGGTAAATTTGGCGTATTTTACAAATTCATTTTCTTAATTGCTTATAAAATACTCAATTCTCATGTTAGTATCTTGAAACCTTGACCACTAGAAAGAGAATATGTTTCTTATTTAGCATTAATTACTTTCATACATTTCATTTAATCCAATACTTCATAAACACTATAAAACATGTTTTTATATGGTAAATTTGGCGTATTTTACATATTCATTTTTTTAATTGCTTATAAAATACTCAATTCTCATGTTAGTATCTTGAAACCTTGACCACTAGAAAGAGAATATGTTTCTTATTTAGCATTAATTACTTTCATACATTTCATTTAATCCAATACTTCATAAACACTATAAAACATGTTTTTATATGGTAAATTTGGTGTATTTTACATATTCATTTTTTTAATTGCTTATAAAATACTCAATTCTCATGTTAGTATCTTGAAACCTTCACCACTAGAAAGAGAATTTGTTTCTTATTTAGCATTAATAACCATTATACATTTCATTAATGCCAATGTTTCATAAACTCTATAAAACTTGTTTTTATATGATAATTTTGGAGTATATTAAAAATTAATTTTATTAATTGCTTATAAAGTACTCAATTCTCATGTTAGTATCTTGAAACCTTGACCACTAGAAAGAGAAATTGGATCTGATTTAGCATTAATTACTTTCATACATTACATTTAAGCCAATGTTTCATAAACTCTATATAACTTGTTTTTATATGATAATTTTGGAGTATATTAAAAATTCAAATTTTTTATGGCTTATGAAACACTCAATTCTCAATTAATTGACATGAAACCAACCCCATTAAATTATGTAAATGATTCTTATTTAACTTTATTAACTTCCATGTAATTCATTGATGCTGATACTTCATAAACACTATAAACATGCTTTTAAATGACAATTTTGACTCGTGTTATAAATTCATATTTTAAATTGCTTATGAAACACTCATTTCTCAATTAATTCTCCACCAATCTTACAAATTTAACTGACTACTTTTTTTCAGATTGCAGTGCAGCAGTTCACCCAAGGCTTGCTGAGACAGAAATTTGCATTCATACCACTTTGAGAAAGTATCAACATCTTATTTTGAAAATAAACTAGAAGATACTGATAATAACATTGGATTTATGCAATGTGTGTGTAATGGTTATTGAATATAATTGATAATAAATTAATAGTTGTGAAACAATTGTTATTTGTTAAATATATGAATAAAAGATTAGTAAACACTTTTAGCTTGTAATTTTTATTCTTCTTATTTACCTATGCTATAAAAATCTTTTATTTAGACTATACATAAATGATAATTTTGATAAAAATTACAAATTCACATTTTCAACTGTTTATAGAAGAATTAATCATTAAGTCAATATTAACACCAACAGAGGGCGGGAGGTTCCCCATACCATGGTCGACGGCTGACCTGCCACAGGAAGAATCTAGTTGGTTGTGTGCCGTTCACCGTTCCACTGTTCTCCGGAGTGGGGCGGTATATTTATTAGGCTTTTGACGGAATGTCTTGTACATTTTCGAAAGAATATTTATAATATCAACGAAATGTTCATATTTTACGCCCGAAGTAAACACAAGTCAGTGTCCTGATCCTCGACCAATGCATTAAGAAAATTATTTAAATTTATCATTGAAAAATTATCATCAAATTCATATGGAAAAGGGGTATTTTTCAGTTATTGTACAAGTGTATTCTTTGTTTAAAAGTACAAAACATTCTGTTAATTTCTACAATCTTTTATGGCTTATCATAATTATTATTTGTTATCATCTGTTTATGCTTAAATTTCGTATCTTTTTACAGTTTTACATTCGTACTTGTGTTAAAGTTTCAACTGTAAATAGTTTTCAATTATTTTGTATTAAAAATGAAGGTTGTCTGTTAGATTTTGTTTTGATTGTTTCAATTTCTAAATTATCCAGTGTTGTCCACGCACTAGTTGTTATAGAATTATTTTCGTTCTCCTTATGGTGTGTAGTAGTGACAATTGGATTAAGTAAATGATTCTTTTTTAGCATTATTAACTTCCATGTAATTCATTGATGCTGATACTTCATAAACACTATAAACATGCTTTTAAATGACAATTTTGACTCGTGTTATAAATTCATATTTTAAACTGCTTATGAAACACTCAATTCTCAATTAATTCTCCACTAATTTTACATATTTAACTGACTACATTTTTTTCAGATTGCAGTGCAGCAGTTCAATCAAGGCTTGCTGAGACGGGAATTTGCATTTATACCACTTTGGAAAATATCAACATCTTATTTTGAAAATAAACTAGAAGATACTTATAATAACAATAATGGTCTTTTGCAAGGTACGTGTAATAATAACCGTATGTAATTGATAGCAAATTAATATTAGTGAAACAAAAAGTAAATATCATGAAACCAAGACCAATGAATTAGGTAAATGATTCTTATTAAGCATTATTAATTCCATGTATTTCATTGATGCTGATACTTCATAAACACTATAAACATGCTTTTAAATGACAATTTTGACTCGTGTTATAAATTCATATTTTAAACTGCTTATGAAACACTCAATTCTCAATTAATTCTCCACTAATTTTACATATTTAACTGACTACATTTTTTTCAGATTGCAGTGCAGCAGTTCAATCAAGGCTTGCTGAGACGGGAATTTGCATTTATACCACTTTGGAAAATATCAACATCTTATTTTGAAAATAAACTAGAAGATATTGATAATAATATTGGATTTATGCAATGTGTGTGTAATGGTTATTGAATATAACTGATAGCAAATGAATACTAGTGAAACAAAAAATTAGTATCATGAAACCAAGACCAATGAATTAAGTAAATGATTCTTATTTAGCATTATTAACTTGCATGTATTTTTGTTGATGCTGATACTTCATAAACACTATAAAACATGTTTTTATATGGTAAATTTGGCGTATTTTACAAATTCATTTTCTTAATTGCTTATAAAATACTCAATTCTCATGTTAGTATCTTGAAACCTTGACCACTAGAAAGAGAATATGTTTCTTATTTAGCATTAATTACTTTCATACATTACATTTAATCCAATACTTCATAAACACTATAAAACATGTTTTTATATGGTAAATTTGGCGTATTTTACATATTCATTTTTTTAATTGCTTATAAAATACTCAATTCTCATGTTAGTATCTTGAAACCTTCACCACTAGAAAGAGAATTTGTTTCTTATTTAGCATTAATAACTATTATACATTTCATTAATGCCAATGTTTCATAAACTCTATAAAACTTGTTTTTATATGATAATTTTGGAGTATATTAAAAATTCATTTTTTTAATTGCTTATAAAATACTCAATTCTCATGTTAGTATCTTGAAACCTTGACCACTAGAAAGAGAAATTGGATCTGATTTAGCATTAATTACTTTCATACATTACATTTAAGCCAATGTTTCATAAACTCTATAAAACATATTTTTATATGGTAAATTTGACGTTTTTTACAAATTCATTTTTTTAATTGCTTATAAAGAACTCAATTCTCATGTTAGTATCTTGAAACCTTCACCACTAGAAAGAGAATATGTTTCTTATTTAGCATTAATTACTTTCATACATTACATTTAAGCCAATGTTTCATAAACTCTATAAAACTTGTTTTTATATGATAATTTTGGAGTATATTAAAAATTAATTTTATTAATTGCTTATAAAATACTCAATTCTCATGTTAGTACCTTGAAACCTTCACCACTAGAAAGAGAATATGTTTCTTATTTAGCATTTATTACTTTCATACATTACATTTAAGCCAATGTTTCATAAACTCTATAAAACTTGTTTTTATATGATAATTTTGGAGTATATTAAAAATTCAAATTTTTTATGGCTTATGAAACACTCAATTCTCAATTAATTGACATGAAACCAACCCCATTAAATTATGTAAATGATTCTTATTTAACTTTATTAACTTCCATGTAATTCATTGATGCTGATACTTCATAAACACTATAAACATGCTTTTAAATGACAATTTTGACTCGTGTTATAAATTCATATTTTAAATTGCTTATGAAACACTCAATTCTCAATTAATTCTCCACTAATTTTACATATTTAACTGACTACATTTTTTCAGATTGCAGTGCAGCAGTTCATTCAAGGCTTGCTGAGACAGGAATTTGCATTCATACCACTTTGGGAAAGTATCAACATCTTATTTTGAAAATAAACTAGAAGATATTGATAATAATATTGGATTTATGCAATGTGTGTGTAATGGTTATTGAATATAACTGATAGCAAATGAATACTAGTGAAACAAAAAATTAGTATCATGAAACCAAGACCAATGAATTAAGTAAATGATTCTTATTTAGCATTATTAACTTGCATGTATTTTTGTTGATGCTGATACTTCATAAACACTATAAAACATGTTTTTATATGGTAAATTTGGCGTATTTTACAAATTCATTTTCTTAATTGCTTATAAAATACTCAATTCTCATGTTAGTATCTTGAAACCTTGACCACTAGAAAGAGAATATGTTTCTTATTTAGCATTAATTACTTTCATACATTACATTTAATCCAATACTTCATAAACACTATAAAACATGTTTTTATATGGTAAATTTGGCGTATTTTACATATTCATTTTTTAATTGCTTATAAAATACTCAATTCTCATGTTAGTATCTTGAAACCTTCACCACTAGAAAGAGAATTTGTTTCTTATTTAGCATTAATAACTATTATACATTTCATTAATGCCAATGTTTCATAAACTCTATAAAACTTGTTTTTATATGATAATTTTGGAGTATATTAAAAATTCATTTTTTTAATTGCTTATAAAATACTCAATTCTCATGTTAGTATCTTGAAACCTTGACCACTAGAAAGAGAAATTGGATCTGATTTAGCATTAATTACTTTCATACATTACATTTAAGCCAATGTTTCATAAACTCTATAAAACATATTTTTATATGGTAAATTTGACGTTTTTTACAAATTCATTTTTTAATTGCTTATAAAGAACTCAATTCTCATGTTAGTATCTTGAAACCTTCACCACTAGAAAGAGAATATGTTTCTTATTTAGCATTAATTACTTTCATACATTACATTTAAGCCAATGTTTCATAAACTCTATAAAACTTGTTTTTATATGATAATTTTGGAGTATATTAAAAATTAATTTTATTAATTGCTTATAAAATACTCAATTCTCATGTTAGTACCTTGAAACCTTCACCACTAGAAAGAGAATATGTTTCTTATTTAGCATTTATTACTTTCATACATTACATTTAAGCCAATGTTTCATAAACTCTATAAAACTTGTTTTTATATGATAATTTTGGAGTATATTAAAAATTCAAATTTTTTATGGCTTATGAAACACTCAATTCTCAATTAATTGACATGAAACCAACCCCATTAAATTATGTAAATGATTCTTATTTAACTTTATTAACTTCCATGTAATTCATTGATGCTGATACTTCATAAACACTATAAACATGCTTTTAAATGACAATTTTGACTCGTGTTATAAATTCATATTTTAAATTGCTTATGAAACACTCAATTCTCAATTAATTCTCCACTAATTTTACATATTTAACTGACTACATTTTTTTCAGATTGCAGTGCAGCAGTTCATTCAAGGCTTGCTGAGACAGGAATTTGCATTCATACCACTTTGGGAAAGTATCAACATCTTATTTTGAAAATAAACTAGAAGATATTGATAATAATATTGGATTTATGCAATGTGTGTGTAATGGTTATTGAATATAACTGATAGCAAATGAATACTAGTGAAACAAAAAATTAGTATCATGAAACCAAGACCAATGAATTAAGTAAATGATTCTTATTTAGCATTATTAACTTGCATGTATTTTTGTTGATGCTGATACTTCATAAACACTATAAAACATGTTTTTATATGGTAAATTTGGCGTATTTTACAAATTCATTTTCTTAATTGCTTATAAAATACTCAATTCTCATGTTAGTATCTTGAAACCTTGACCACTAGAAAGAGAATATGTTTCTTATTTAGCATTAATTACTTTCATACATTACATTTAATCCAATACTTCATAAACACTATAAAACATGTTTTTATATGGTAAATTTGGCGTATTTTACATATTCATTTTTTTAATTGCTTATAAAATACTCAATTCTCATGTTAGTATCTTGAAACCTTGACCACTAGAAAGAGAATATGTTTCTTATTTAGCATTAATTACTTTAATACATTTCATTTAATCCAATTCTTCATAAACACTATAAAACATGTTTTAATATGGTAAATTTGGCGTATTTTACATATTCATTTTTTTAATTGCTTATAAAATACTCAATTCTCATGTTAGTATCTTGAAACCTTGACCACTAGAAAGAGAATATGTTTCTTATTTAGCATTAATTACTTTCATACATTACATTTAAGCCAATACTTCATAAACTCTATAAAACATATTTTTATATGGTAAATTTGACATATTTTACAAATTCATTTTGTTAATTGCTTATAAAATACTCAATTCTCATGTTAGTACCTTGAAACCTTCACCACTAGAAAGAGAATATGTTTCTTATTTAGCATTAATTACTTTCATACATTACATTTAAGCCAATGTTTCATAAACTCTATAAAACTTGTTTTTATATGATAATTTTGGAGTATATTAAAAATTAATTTTATTAATTGCTTATAAAATACTCAATTCTCATGTTAGTACCTTGAAACCTTCACCACTAGAAAGAGAATATGTTTCTTATTTAGCATTAATAACTATTATACATTTCATTAATGCCAATGTTTCATAAACTCTATAAAACTTGTTTTTATATGATAATTTTGGAGTATATTAAAAATTCATTTTTTTAATTGCTTATAAAATACTCAATTCTCATGTTAGTACCTTGAAACCTTCACCACTAGAAAGAGAATATGTTTCTTATTTAGCATTAATTACTTTCATACATTACATTTAAGCCAATGTTTCATAAACTCTATAAAACTTGTTTTTATATGGTAAATTTGGCGTATTTTACATATTCATTTTTTAATTGCTTATAAAATACTCAATTCTCATGTTAGTATCTTGAAACCTTGACCACTAGAAAGAGAAATTGGATCTGATTTAGCATTAATTACTTTCATACATTACATTTAAGCCAATGTTTCATAAACTCTATAAAACATATTTTTATATGGTAAATTTGACGTTTTTTACAAATTCATTTTTTTAATTGCTTATAAAATACTCAATTCTCATGTTAGTATCTTGAAACCTTGACCACTATAAAGAGAAATTGGATCTGATTTAGCATTAATTACTTTCATACATTACATTTAAGCCAATGTTTCATAAACTCTATAAAACTTGTTTTTATATGGTAAATTTGACGTATTTTACATATTCATTTTTTTAATTGCTTATAAAATACTCAATTCTCATGTTAGTATCTTGAAACCTTGACCACTAGAAAGAGAAATTGGATCTGATTTAGCATTAATTACTTTCATACATTACATTTAAGCCAATGTTTCATAAACTCTATAAAACATATTTTTATATGGTAAATTTGATGTTTTTTACAAATTCATTTTTTTAATTGCTTATAAAATACTCAATTCTCATGTTAGTATCTTGAAACCTTGACCACTAGAAAGAGAAATTGGATCTGATTTAGCATTAATTACTTTCATACATTACATTTAAGCCAATGTTTCATAAACTCTATAAAACTTGTTTTTATATGATAATTTTGGAGTATATTAAAAATTCAAATTTTTTATGGCTTATGAAACACTCAATTCTCAATTAATTGACATGAAACCAACCCCATTAAATTATGTAAATGATTCTTATTTAACTTTATTAACTTCCATGTAATTCATTGATGCTGATACTTCATAAACACTATACACATGCTTTTAAATGACAATTTTGACTCGTGTTATAAATTCATATTTTAAATTGCTTATGAAACACTCAATTCTCATGTTAGTATCTTGAAACCTTGACCACTAGAAAGAGAATTTGTTTCTTATTTAGCATTAATAACTATTTTACATTTCATTAATGCCAATGTTTCATAAACTCTATAAAACTTGTTTTTATATGATAATTTTGGAGTATATTAAAAATTAATTTTTTTAATTGCTTATAAAGTACTCAATTCTCATGTTAGTACCTTGAAACCTTCACCACTAGAAAGAGAATATGTTTCTTATTTAGTATTAATTACTTTCATACATTACATTTAAGCCAATGTTTCATAAACTCTATAAAACTTGTTTTTATATGATAATTTTGGAGTATATTAAAAATTAATTTTTTTAATTGCTTATAAAATACTCAATTCTCTTGTTAGTACCTTGAAACCTTCACCACTAGAAAGAGAATATGTTTCTTATTTAGCATTAATTACTTTCATACATTTCATTTAATCCAATACTTCATAAACACTATAAAACATGTTTTTATATGGTAAATTTGGCGTATTTTACATATTCATTTTTTTAATTGCTTATAAAATACTCAATTCTCATGTTAGTATCTTGAAACCTTCACCACTAGAAAGAGAATTTGTTTCTTATTTAGCATTAATAACTATTATACATTTCATTAATGCCAATGTTTCATAAACTCTATAAAACTTGTTTTTATATGATAATTTTGGAGTATATTAAAAATTCATTTTTTTAATTGCTTATAAAATACTCAATTCTCATGTTAGTACCTTGAAACCTTCACCACTAGAAAGAGAATATGTTTCTTATTTAGCATTAATTACTTTCATACATTACATTTAAGCCAATGTTTCATAAACTCTATAAAACTTGTTTTTATATGGTAAATTTGACGTATTTTACAAATTCATTTTTTTAATTGCTTATAAAATACTCAATTCTCATGTTAGTATATTGAAACCATGACCACTAGAAAGAGAATATGTTTCTTATTTAGCATTAATTACTTTCATACATTTCATTTAATCCAATACTTCATAAACACTATAAAACATGTTTTTATATGGTAAATTTGGCGTATTTTACATATTCCTTTTTTTAATTGCTTATAAAATACTCAATTCTCATGTTAGTATCTTGAAACCTTCACCACTAGAAAGAGAATTTGTTTCTTATTTAGCATTAATAACTATTATACATTTCATTAATGCCAATGTTTCATAAACTCTATAAAACTTGTTTTTATATGATAATTTTGGAGTATATTAAAAATTCATTTTTTTAATTGCTTATAAAATACTCAATTCTCATGTTAGTACCTTGAAACCTTGACCACTAGAAAGAGAATATGTTTCTTATTTAGCATTAATTACTTTCATACATTTCATTTAATCCAATACTTCATAAACACTATAAAACATGTTTTTATATGATAATTTTGGAGTATATTAAAAATTCATTTTTTTAATTGCTTATAAAATACTCAATTCTCATGTTAGTACCTTGAAACCTTCACCACTAGAAAGAGAATATGTTTCTTATTTAGCATTAATTACTTTCATACATTACATTTAAGCCAATGTTTCATAAACTCTATAAAACTTGTTTTTATATGATAATTTTGGAGTATATTAAAATTTAATTTTTTTAATTGCTTATACAATACTCAATTCTCTTGTTAGTACCTTGAAACCTTCACCACTAGAAAGAGAATATGTTTCTTATTTAGCATTAATTACTTTCATACATTACATTTAAGCCAATGTTTCATAAACCTTATAAAACATATTTTTATATGGTAAATTTGACGTATTTTACAAATTCATTTTTTTAATTGCTTATAAAATACTCAATTCTCATGTTAGTATCTTGAAACCTTGACCACTAGAAAGAGAATATGTTTCTTATTTAGCATTAATTACTTTCATACATTTCATTTAATCCAATACTTCATAAACACTATAAAACATGTTTTTATATGGTAAATTTGGCGTATTTTACATATTCATTTTTTTAATTGCTTATAAAATACTCAATTCTCATGTTAGTATCTTGAAACCTTCACCACTAGAAAGAGAATTTGTTTCTTATTTAGCATTAATAACTATTATACATTTCATTAATGCCAATGTTTCATAAACTCTATAAAACTTGTTTTTATATGATAATTTTGGAGTATATTAAAAATTCATTTTTTTAATTGTTTATAAAATACTCAATTCTCATGTTAGTACCTTGAAACCTTCACCACTAGAAAGAGAATATGTTTCTTATTTAGCATTAATTACTTTCATACATTACATTTAAGCCAATGTTTCATAAACTCTATAAAACTTGTTTTTATATGATAATTTTGGAGTATATTAATAATTCATTTTTTTAATTGTTTATAAAATACTCAATTCTCATGTTAGTACCTTGAAACCTTCACCACTAGAAAGAGAATATGTTTCTTATTTAGCATTAATTACTTTCATACATTACATTTAAGCCAATGTTTCATAAACTCTATAAAACTTGTTTTTATATGATAATTTTGGAGTATATTAATAATTCATTTTTTTAATTGCTTATAAAATACTCAATTCTCATGTTAGTACCTTGAAACCTTCACCACTAGAAAGAGAATATGTTTCTTATTTAGCATTAATTACTTTCATACATTACATTTAAGCCAATGTTTCATAAACTCTATAAAACTTGTTTTTATATGGTAAATTTGACGTATTTTACAAATTCATTTTTTTAATTGCTTATAAAATACTCAATTCTCATGTTAGTATATTGAAACCATGACCACTAGAAAGAGAATATGTTTCTTATTTAGCATTAATTACTTTCATACATTTCATTTAATCCAATACTTCATAAACACTATAAAACATGTTTTTATATGGTAAATTTGGCGTATTTTACATATTCCTTTTTTTAATTGCTTATAAAATACTCAATTCTCATGTTAGTATCTTGAAACCTTCACCACTAGAAAGAGAATTTGTTTCTTATTTAGCATTAATAACTATTATACATTTCATTAATGCCAATGTTTCATAAACTCTATAAAACTTGTTTTTATATGATAATTTTGGAGTATATTAAAAATTCATTTTTTTAATTGCTTATAAAATACTCAATTCTCATGTTAGTACCTTGAAACCTTGACCACTAGAAAGAGAATATGTTTCTTATTTAGCATTAATTACTTTCATACATTTCATTTAATCCAATACTTCATAAACACTATAAAACATGTTTTTATATGATAATTTTGGAGTATATTAAAAATTCATTTTTTTAATTGCTTATAAAATACTCAATTCTCATGTTAGTACCTTGAAACCTTCACCACTAGAAAGAGAATATGTTTCTTATTTAGCATTAATTACTTTCATACATTACATTTAAGCCAATGTTTCATAAACTCTATAAAACTTGTTTTTATATGATAATTTTGGAGTATATTAAAATTTAATTTTTTTAATTGCTTATACAATACTCAATTCTCTTGTTAGTACCTTGAAACCTTCACCACTAGAAAGAGAATATGTTTCTTATTTAGCATTAATTACTTTCATACATTACATTTAAGCCAATGTTTCATAAACCTTATAAAACATATTTTTATATGGTAAATTTGACGTATTTTACAAATTCATTTTTTTAATTGCTTATAAAATACTCAATTCTCATGTTAGTATCTTGAAACCTTGACCACTAGAAAGAGAATATGTTTCTTATTTAGCATTAATTACTTTCATACATTTCATTTAATCCAATACTTCATAAACACTATAAAACATGTTTTTATATGGTAAATTTGGCGTATTTTACATATTCATTTTTTTAATTGCTTATAAAATACTCAATTCTCATGTTAGTATCTTGAAACCTTCACCACTAGAAAGAGAATTTGTTTCTTATTTAGCATTAATAACTATTATACATTTCATTAATGCCAATGTTTCATAAACTCTATAAAACTTGTTTTTATATGATAATTTTGGAGTATATTAAAAATTAATTTTTTTAATTGCTTATAAAATACTCAATTTTCTTGTTAGTACCTTGAAACCTTCACCACTAGAAAGAGAATATGTTTCTTATTTAGCATTAATTACTTTCATACATTTCATTTAATCCAATACTTCATAAACACTATAAAACATGTTTTTATATGGTAAATTTGGCGTATTTTACATATTCATTTTTTTAATTGCTTATAAAATACTCAATTCTCATGTTAGTATCTTGAAACCTTCACCACTAGAAAGAGAATTTGTTTCTTATTTAGCATTAATAACTATTATACATTTCATTAATGCCAATGTTTCATAAACTCTATAAAACTTGTTTTTATATGATAATTTTGGAGTATATTAAAAATTCATTTTTTTAATTGCTTATAAAATACTCAATTCTCATGTTAGTACCTTGAAACCTTCACCACTAGAAAGAGAATATGTTTCTTATTTAGCATTAATTACTTTCATACATTACATTTAAGCCAATGTTTCATAAACTCTATAAAAATTGTTTTTATATGGTAAATTTGACGTATTTTACAAATTCATTTTTTTAATTGCTTATAAAATACTCAATTCTCATGTTAGTATCTTGAAACCATGACCACTAGAAAGAGAATATGTTTCTTATTTAGCATTAATTACTTTCATACATTTCATTTAATCCAATACTTCATAAACACTATAAAACATGTTTTTATATGGTAAATTTGGCGTATTTTACATATTCATTTTTTTAATTGCTTATAAAATACTCAATTCTCATGTTAGTATCTTGAAACCTTCACCACTAGAAAGAGAATTTGTTTCTTATTTAGCATTAATAACTATTATACATTTCATTAATGCCAATGTTTCATAAACTCTATAAAACTTGTTTTTATATGATAATTTTGGAGTATATTAAAAATTCATTTTTTTAATTGCTTATAAAATACTCAATTCTCATGTTAGTACCTTGAAACCTTCACCACTAGAAAGAGAATATGTTTCTTATTTAGCATTAATTACTTTCATACATTACATTTAAGCCAATGTTTCATAAACTCTATAAAACTTGTTTTTATATGATAATTTTGGAGTATATTAAAATTTAATTTTTTTAATTGCTTATAAAATACTCAATTCTCTTGTTAGTACCTTGAAACCTTCACCACTAGAAAGAGAATATGTTTCTTATTTAGCATTAATTACTTTCATACATTACATTTAAGCCAATGTTTCATAAACCTTATAAAACATATTTTTATATGGTAAATTTGACGTATTTTACAAATTCATTTTTTTAATTGCTTATAAAATACTCAATTCTCATGTTAGTATCTTGAAACCTTGACCACTAGAAAGAGAATATGTTTCTTATTTAGCATTAATTACTTTCATACATTTCATTTAATCCAATACTTCATAAACACTATAAAACATGTTTTTATATGGTAAATTTGGCGTATTTTACATATTCATTTTTTTAATTGCTTATAAAATACTCAATTCTCATGTTAGTATCTTGAAACCTTCACCACTAGAAAGAGAATTTGTTTCTTATTTAGCATTAATAACTATTATACATTTCATTAATGCCAATGTTTCATAAACTCTATAAAACTTGTTTTTATATGATAATTTTGGAGTATATTAAAAATTCATTTTTTTAATTGCTTATAAAATACTCAATTCTCATGTTAGTACCTTGAAACTTTCACCACTAGAAAGAGAATATGTTTCTTATTTAGCATTAATTACTTTCATACATTACATTTAAGCCAATGTTTCATAAACTCTATAAAACTTGTTTTTATATGGTAAATTTGACGTATTTTACAAATTCATTTTTTTAATTGCTTATAAAATACTCAATTCTCATGTTAGTATCTTGAAACCATGACCACTAGAAAGAGAATATGTTTCTTATTTAGCATTAATTACTTTCATACATTTCATTTAATCCAATACTTCATAAACACTATAAAACATGTTTTTATATGGTAAATTTGGCGTATTTTACATATTCATTTTTTTAATTGCTTATAAAATACTCAATTCTCATGTTAGTATCTTGAAACCTTCACCACTAGAAAGAGAATATGTTTCTTATTTAGCATTAATTACTTTCATACATTACATTTAAGCCAATGTTTCATAAACCTTATAAAACATATTTTTATATGGTAAATTTGACGTATTTTACAAATTCATTTTTTTAATTGCTTATAAAATACTCAATTCTCATGTTAGTATCTTGAAACCTTGACCACTAGAAAGAGAATATGTTTCTTATTTAGCATTAATTACTTTCATACATTTCATTTAATCCAATACTTCATAAACACTATAAAACATGTTTTTATATGGTAAATTTGGCGTATTTTACATATTCATTTTTTTAATTGCTTATAAAATACTCAATTCTCATGTTAGTATCTTGAAACCTTCACCACTAGAAAGAGAATTTGTTTCTTATTTAGCATTAATAACTATTATACATTTCATTAATGCCAATGTTTCATAAACTCTATAAAACTTGTTTTTATATGATAATTTTGGAGTATATTAAAAATTCATTTTTTTAATTGCTTATAAAGTACTCAATTCTCATGTTAGTACCTTGAAACCTTCACCACTAGAAAGAGAATATGTTTCTTATTTAGCATTAATTACTTTCATACATTACATTTATGCCAATGTTTCATAAACTCTATAAAACTTGTTTTTATATGATAATTTTGGAGTATATTAAAAATTAATTTTTTTAATTGCTTATAAAATACTCAATTCTCTTGTTAGTACCTTGAAACCTTCACCACTAGAAAGAGAATATGTTTCTTATTTAGCATTAATTACATTCATACATTTCACTTAATCTGATACTTCATAAACACTATAAAACATGTTTTTTTTGATAATTTTGACGTATATTTCTAATTCAAATTGTTTATGGTTTACGAAACACTTAATTCTCAATTGAGTATCTTGAAACTGTGACCACTAGAAAGAGAATATGTTTCTTATTTAGCATTATTTACTTCCATGTATTGCATTGATGCTGATACTTCATAAACATTATAAAACTTGGTTTTATATGATAATTTTGACTCGTGTTATAAATTCATATTTTTAACTGCTTATGAAACAATCAATTCTCGAGTTAGTGTCATGAAACCCTTACCATTAGGTTACGAAAACAATTCTAATTATCCATTAATAATTTTCATAAATTTTATCTAAGCTGATACTTCATTAACACTATAAAATATCCTTTTATATGATAATTTTGACTCGAATTATAAATTCATAATTTCAAGTGCTTATAAAACACTGTATTCTCAAGTTATTCTCCACCAATTTTACAGATTTAATTGACTATGTTTTTCAGATGGCAGTAAAGCAGATCTTTTAAGGCTTGCTGAAACATGAATTAACATTTTCACCACTTTGAAAAGTTTTAACATCCTACATCTATAATGGACAAGAAGATTCCGATAAATTTAATAATTTTATGCAATTCACTTTTATTATTTAAGGCCAATAAATGTATAAAATGTAATAATGTTTTCTAAAATTTTTATATGCCCACGAATATTTTTCAATTATAAATCATTAGTGATCTGTGTTGCTATATTTGATTTCAATCAAATTTGAACTTGAAATGTGTATAACAAATAATTATCTTTTTACATATCTAGATTTTATGATTTTAATCTTATGAACTACAACTACGTATGAAAAATTATGTATAACATTTTCAAAACTTAAAAATACGGGACAGACAACTTTTAACTAGAAAAGAGTTAGTTTTTTTTTTTTGTGATTTTGATAAATATCAAAATAAAGGTTTTTAATACCTACTTATAAAAAAAATTTATGACTTATGAGTAAAGTTTTATGGACATTTGTGATCTTTTTTTTTGTTTATATTTTCAAAAATATTAGTGATCATAATATATTCATATGCTTAATTAATATAGCCAGTTTGTCGGATCCTTTTTTTTTATCAACAGAAGGGGTCTATAGGCAAATTTTATACGATTTAATTAATTTTGAAATATAGAATATTGGTAGATACTTCTAATATTCTATCTCTATGATATAATTTATTTTATTAATTATTTTATCTTACAGTACACCTCAAATAGTGAAATTGAGCGCATTTTGTATTTTATTATTTTGTCATGCAGATTTGAAGGTGTTTTGTATAGGCAACCCTACTGCACTTTCAAAATTTTCAATATTATTCCTCACAAACCATTGCATATTATATAAAAATTATCTACTCATTTATGACTTTGTTGCAGTGTAACTGTCCAAATTCTGAATTTTTCATAAATTTTTGTGTTAAAACTCAATTTATTATTAGTTATTACGTTATCCAAAACTCCAAAACTAAATCCTTTAATACTGGCCCCTTTGGATAAAATGTTCAAAGACCGAGACAAATTCGTCCCTAGATGCGTCTTCCAATTAGTAAAAGTTTTTCAACTCAATTGTTTAGACGGTAAATGATGATTTAAATGTGCAGTTTAAAAAAAAAAATTGGCAGGAAATTTGTTTTTAGCAATTTTTAATTTTCAAATTGAAATTGAAAATTCTTTAGAACAGAAATTTGATCTCGAGGTGTCACTGCGTTGAACCTCTAAGATTTCGAAACGAAACAACCAATATTAAAAATGTTAGTATTTCAATTTGAATCTCAAAATCTATAGATGAATATCATAACAACAGATTATATCATGTGTTGAAATAACGAGTTGTAAATTGCAAAGTTTTAGAAAAGTTATGTTATACAATATAAAACTTTTTTAAATATTTATTTTATTTACTTACTGCAAGTTTGCATGTATAATTATATGTTTCAGTAATAAAAGTTTAACATCACCCTAAACGGTATGATAATACTGAACCTTCTACATTTTAATTACCAAAAGCAACAAAAAAACTATAAACAATTACGACTTGGTACAATTTGTACGAAATATATTCACAAATTGCAAACGTCAAAGTCATATAATATTCTATGTAAATAAAACAACTATATTACTTATTATACGTAGGTACAAGTTACAAAAGGTAGACTTTAAACATCTTTGCAATAGCGTAAATATTCTTAATTTCGCAGTGTGTTTCATCATTATCTATGATTAGTACTATTATTATGTATAAAGTTATAAGTCACGGGAATCCCTCTTCTCCAAGACTGGATAAAAATACAATTCAAAAACTTTCATGCAAATCTCAATACATCTGATGGCGCACGGTTCTACAACCTGGGAAATAAAAAACGAAAAATCGGCGTTTAAAACCACGTCTACCCCAAGATCTCTTTCTATCACAGTCAAGCGAAGACGAAGATCGATTTTAAATTACCACTAAAAAATAAATATTAACTAAAATTAGCATGTATATCACTATATCACTAACTAAAAATATTAGTAATTGTAATTTGTTATTTGTAATTGAACACGTTAGTAAACTTGTAATAGCATGATAAAATGCTGAAACATTTTAATTTTAATAAATAAATAAAAAAAAAACTTTATAAGTACTGTATATTTGCATAAATATTTGTTTCCCTCAAATATATTTTTGAAAAACCTTAGTGGTCGTTCGACGTGTTTGAAACTCAAGATTCTGGTATTTTGGATGATGCCGATCAAAAGCGGTATCTGTTGTGGACACCGTAAATGCCGTTTTTACCCCACATTGGGGTCTTGGAATTCCGAAATTTGAATTTTTTAGTCGAGTGTTACTCGGCCGGGTTTCGATGTATGGGGCATAGTTACTTCACGGAAATTTCTGTTTAAAGTCGTTTTACATAAAGTGCTTCGGTGGTAGCAGTGTCCTATGGCTCCTTGTGCCCCTCCCCCCATGGATATTTTAAAAAATGTTTAATATTTGTTCCACGTTTCTGTTGTTCACAAGTTCAGTTTTTCGTAGGTCTGTGATCAAAATCGGCGTCCCGTGGTGACACTGTAGAATTCATTTTTACCCCTATTTTTGGCGTCGGAAATTAGGATTTTGCAGTTTTTGGACTTTGTCGCCACGAAACAATTAATTTTTTGGTGGTCAGAGCGATTTTTTTCTACGCATCGTTTAGACGTTTTTGTAAAAATTCGAACGCTACCAAAACCGAAGGAATCGGACGTTTTGTTGCGAAGTTACGATTATATTTTTATTTTTGGCACTTAGATTTTACGTATTTTTCGAATTTTTTGAATTTGAGTTTTTGTTTAATCATTTCGAAATTTGAGTGCTGACTCATAAATGCTACGACGAGTTTGAAAGGTTAAAAAAATCGAATGGCTTGTTTTTTCGTACACGCATACTTTTCTGTATGGTACCTATACCACCGTATAACGATTTAACGAAGTATCTTTTTGAACTTTGTTTTTTTTACACGTTTTATGTTTGTTAAGGTTTCAACGTTTAGCAATTACGCCAACAGCATAAAAAATAGTTTATTTATAAATAGTTTTTCATCAAATCATATAGAGAATACATCTATTTAATGTTTATAGTGTTTATATCCCTCGTTTAGCGTTAAGAATTCAATATGTACCTAAGCGATTTCGTTGTGTATACGACCATCATTTTTAAAATGCACGACGCAGTCAGTAGATTACTTCTGATCACTTCAGACTCAAATCTGCTCGAATACAACATTTCATTTATTATTTATTAGTTTTAATTATATGTGTATATTTAATATGCAATATATTAGTATGATTGGTAGTAATTTGTTTTGAATTTCACAATATAACTTCGGTAATATTTATAGGAGATAAAGATTTAAATTTTATGGACATCGAACATAAAAAATAAATTATTATGATTTATTTACATTGTTAAGTATTCAAATAATGAATCGTTATATGTATAAGATATATAACATATAAGACCGTTTACTTAAGTTCAATTAGTTAACCAGTGGACTGTACAGTCCGGAGAATATTAATGCATAATAAATGCTTACCTGCAACTATCTAAACACTTAAATAATACATACATATATAGTTTAATGTTATTACTTTTTGACTTTTGTCTTACTAGTTACTATGTATCTATGTTAAGACTCATAATATTTATACAACTGCCTGCTGAATTTACAAAGTATACAATATTATTGGAAATTTATTTCATTATATTATGCTCAGTTAATCAGTTTTGAAATTGTATGTGTATATGAAAATATTATAATATTAAACATTTTTGAATTCGGCGGCCAGAGATAAAATGTAATAAGTTGAATATTCTAATCCGAATTGATATGATGTTTTTCATCCATGATTGTGGTTTAGTGATATAAAACATTGTTTATCTATTGATATAACCGTTTGTATTTACTGTCTGATTTATATTTCATATCTTTTTGCAGTTTTATATTCGTATTTGTATTTAAATTTCAACTTTAAATTGTTTTCAAGTATTTTGAAATAGGAATGAAGTTTGTCTGTTAGTTTTTGTTTGATTATTTCCATTTCTGAATTATTCAGTGTTGTCCACGTACTAGTTGTCATAAACAGACTTTCGATCTCTTTATGGTGTGTAGTAGTGACATTTTATCCTCCAACCATTATACATAATTAACTGACAATTTTTTTTTAGATGGCAGTACAGCAGATCACTTAAGGATTGCTAAGACATGAATTAACGTTTCTAACACTTGACAAAGTTACAACATCCTACGTTGAAAATGGACTAGACGATACTGATAATAATAATGGTTTTATGCAAAGTACGAGTAATGGGTATAGAATATAATTGTGATTCAATTAATAGTAGTGTTACTAAAAGTCATGTAGCCTTGACCATTATATTAAGTAATGATGCTTATTTACCATTATTAACTTTCATATTTTTCAGATTGCAGTGCAACAGATCACTCAAGGCTTGCTGAGCATGAATTAACATTTTTAGTGCTTGGAATAGTATCAACATCCTATGTTTAATATGGATTAGAAGGTATTAATATTAATAATGGTGTTTTGCACGGTACGTGAATGAATGTAAATAATAGCAACATAATAGAAATGTAACAAAAAGTTAGTGTTATGAAACCCTTACCATTAGATTAAGTAAATGATTCTTATTTAGCATTATTAACTTCCATGTATTTCATTGATGATGATACTTCATAAACATTATAAAACATGCTTTTATATGATAATTTTGCCTCGTATTTTAAATTCATATTTTTAATTGCATATAAAACTCTGTATTCTAATGTTGTTCTTTACCAATTTCACATTTTAACTGACTACATTTTTTCAGATTGCAGCACAGCAGATCTTTCAAGGCACGATGATACATGAATTACCATTTTTAGTAGTTGTGAAAATTTGGACATCCCATGTTGAAATTTGACTAGACAATACTGATAATAATAATAATAATAATAATAATAATGGTATTTTGCAAGGTACGTTTAATAATAACTGTACGTAATTGATAGCAACTTAATATAAGTGAAAAAAAAATTAGAATCATGAAACAAAGACCAATGAATTAAGTAAATGATTCTTATTTAGCGTTATTAACTTCCATGTATTTTTATTGATGCTGATACTTCATAAACACTATAAAACATGATTTAATATGATAATTTTAATGAGAATTATAAATTCCTATTTTTAACTTTTTATATAAAAGTCAATTCTCAATTTAGCGTCTTGAAACCTTGACCACTAGATAGAGAATTGGTTTCTTATTTAGCATTTATTACTTTCATACATTTCATTTAAGCCAATACTTTATAAACTCTATAAAACTTGTTTTTTTTATAATAATTTTGACGAATATTACTAATTCAAATATTTAATGGCTTATGAACCACTCAATTCTCAATTAATTCTCCATCAATTTTACATATTTAACTGACTACATTTATTTCAGATTACAGTGCAGCAGTTCACCCAAGGCTTGCTGAGACAGAAATTTGCATTCATACCACTTTGGGAAAGTATCAACATCTTATTTTGAAAATAAATTAGAAGATATTGATAGTGATATTGGATTTATGCAATGTGTGTGTAAATGGTTATTGAATATAATTGGTAGCAACTTAATATAAGTGAAACAAAAAGTTAGTATCTTGAAACCAAGACCAATGAATTAAATAAATGATTCTTATTTAGCATTAATTAGCATTACATAAATTTCATTTATGCCAATGTTTCATAAACTCTATAAAACTTGTTTTTATATGATAATTTTGGAGTATATAAAAATTCAAATTTTTTAATTGCTTATAAAATACTCAATTCTCATGTTAGTACCTTGAAACTTTCACTACTAGAAAGAGAATATGTTTCTTATTCAGGATTAATTACTTTCATACATTTCATATAATCCAATACTTCATAAACACTATAAAACATGTTTTTATATGATAATATTAATGTAAATTACAAATTCAAATTTTTTATGGCTTATAAAATACTCAATTCTCATGTTAGTACCTTGAAACCTTCACCACTAGAAAGAGAATATGTTTCTTATTTAGCATTAATTACTTTCATACATTACATTTAAGTTAATGTTTCATAAACACTATAAAACTTGTTTTTATATGATAATATTGGAGTATATTAAAAATTCAAATTTTTTATGGCTAATGAAACACTCAATTCTCAATTAATTGACATGAAACCAACACCATTAAATTATGTAAATGATTCTTATTTAACTTTATTAACTTCCATGTAATTCATTGATGCTTATACTTCATAAACACTATAAAACATGTTTTTATATGGTAAATTTGGCATATTTTACAAATTCATTTTTTTAATTGCTTATAAAATACTCAATTCTCATGTTAGTATCTTGAAATCTTCACCATTAGAAATAGAATATGTTTCTTATTTAGCATTAATTACTTTCATACATTACATTTAAGCTAATACTTCATAAACACTATAAAACATGTTTTTATATGGTAAATTTAGAGTATATTAAAAATTCAAATTTTTTATGGCTTATGAAACACTCAATTCTCATGTTAGTATCTTGAAACCTTGACCACTAGAAAGAGATATTGGATCTGATTAAGCATTAATTACTTTCATACATTACATTTAAGCCAATGTTTCATAAACTCTATAAAACATGTTTTTATATGGTAAATTTGGCGTATTTTACAAATTCATTTTTTTAATTGCTTATAAAATACTCAATTCTCATGTTAGTATCTTGAAACCTTGACCACTAGAAAGAGAATATGTTTCTTATTCAGGATTAATTACTTTCATACATTACATTTAAGCCAATGTTTCATTAACTCTATAAAACATGTTTTTATATGGTAAATTTGACGTATTTTACAAATTCATTTTTTTAATTGCTTATAAAATACTCAATTCTCATGTTAGTATCTTGAAACCTTGACCACTAGAAAGAGAATATGTTTCTTATTTAGCATTAATTACTTTCATACATTTCATTTAAGCCAATGTTTCATAAACACTATAAAACATGTTTTTATATGGTAAATTTGGCGTATTTTACAAATTCATTTTTTTAATTGCTTATAAAATACTCAATTCTCATGTTAGTATCTTGAAACCTTCACCACTAGAAATAGAATATGTTTCTTATTTAGCATTAATTACTTTCATACATTACATTTAAGCTAATACTTCATAAACACTATAAAACATGTTTTTATATGGTAAATTTGGAGTATATTAAAAATTCAAATTTTTTATGGCCTATGAAACACTAAATTCTCATGTTAGTATCTTGAAACCTTGACCACTAGAAAGAGAAATTGGATCTGATTTAGCATTAATTACTTTCATACATTACATCTAAGCCAATGTTTCATAAACTCTATAAAACATGTTTTTATATGGTAAATTTGACGTATTTTACAAATTCATTTTTTATGGCTTATGAAACACTCAATTCTCAATTAATTGACATGAAACCAACACCATTAAATTATGTAAATGATTCTTATTCAACTTTATTAACTTCCATGTAATTCATTGATTCTTATACTTCATAAACACTATATACATGTTTTTAAATGACAATTTTGACTCGTGTTATAAATTCATATTTTAAACTGCTTATGAAACACTCATTTCTCAATTAATTCTCCACCAATCTTACAAATTTAACTGACTACATTTTTTCAGATTGCAGTGCAGCAGTTCACCCAAGGCTTGCTGAGACCGAAATTTGCAGTCATACCACTTTGGGGAAAGTATCAACATCTTATTTTGAAAATAAACTAGAAGATACTGATAATAATATTGGATTTCTGCAATGTGTGTGTAATGGTTATTGAATATAATTGATAATAAATTAATAGTTGTGAAACAATTGTTATTTGTTATATATATGAATAAAAGATTAGTAAACACTTTTAGCTTGTAATTTTTATTCTTCTTATTTACCTATGCTATAAAAATCTTTTATTTAGACTATACATTAATGATAATTTTGATAAAAATTACAAATTCACATTTTCAACTGTTTATAGAAGAATTAATCATTAAGTCGATATTAACACCAACAGAGGGCGGGAGGTTCCCCATACCTTGGTCGACGGCTGACCTGCCACAGGAAGAATCTAGTTGGTTGTGTGCCGTTCACCGTTCCACTGGTCTCCGGAGTGGGGCGGTATATTTATTAGGCTTTTGACCGAATATCTTGTACATTTACGAAAGAATTTTTATAATATCAACGAATTGTTCATATTTTACGCCCGAAGTTAACACAAGTCAGTGTCCTGATCCTCGACCAATGCATTAAGAAAATGATTTAAATTAAAATCAAATTCATATGGAAAAGGGGTATTTTTCAGTTATTGTACAAGTGTATTCTTTTTTTAAAAGTACAAAACATACTGTTAATTTGTACAATCTTTTATGGCTTATCATAATTATTATTTGTTATCATCTGTTTATGCTTAAATTTCGTATCTTTTTACAGTTTTACATTCGTACTTGTGTTAAAGTTTCAACTGTAAATAGTTTTCAATTATTTTGTATTAAAAATGAAGGTTGTCTGTTAGTTTTTGTTTTGATTGTTTCAATTTCTAAATTATCCAGTGTTGTCCACGCACTAGTTGTTATAGAATTATTTTCGTTCTCCTTATGGTGTGTAGTAGTGACAATTGGATTAAGCAAATGATTCTTTTTTACCATTATTAACTTCCATGTAATTCATTGATGCTTATACTTCATAAACACTATATACATGCTTTTAAATGACAATTTTGACTCGTGTTATAAATTCATATTTTAAACTGCTTATGAAACACTCATTTCTCAATTAATTCTCCACCAATCTTACATATTTAACTGACTACATTTTTTTCAGATTGCAGTGCAGCAGTTCATTCAAGGCTTGCTGAGACAGGAATTTGCATTCATACCACTTTGGGAAAGTATCAACATCTTATTTTGAAAATAAACTAGAAGATACTTATAATAGCAATAATGGTCTTTTGCAAGGTACGTGTAATAATAACCGTATGTAATTGATAGCAACTTAATACTAGTGAAACAAAAAATTAGTATCATGAAACCAAGACCAATGAATTAAGTAAATGATTCTTATTAAGCATTATTAATTCCATGTATTTCATTGATGCTGATACTTCATAAACACTATAAACATGCTTTTAAATGACAATTTTGACTCCTGTTATAAATTCATATTTTAAACTGCTTATGAAACACTCAATTCTCAATTAATTCTCCACTTATTTTACATATTTAACTGACTACATTTTTTCAGATTGCAGTGCAGCAGTTCATTCAAGGCTTGCTGAGACAGGAATTTGCATTCATACCACTTTGGGAAAGTATCAACATCTTATTTTGAAAATAAACTAGAAGATATTGATAATAATATTGGATTTATGCAATGTGTGTGTAATGGTTATTGAATATAATTGATATCAAATTAATACTAGTGAAACAAAAAATTAGTATCATGAAACCAAGACCAATGAATTAAGTAAATGATTCTTATTTAGCATTATTAACTTGCATGTATTTTTGTTGATGCTGATAATTCATAAACACTATAAAACATGTTTTTATATGGTAAATTTGGCGTATTTTACAAATTCATTTTTTTAATTGCTTATAAAATACTCAATTCTCATGTTAGTATCTTGAAACCTTGACCACTAGAAAGAGAATATGTTTCTTATTCAGGATTAATTACTTTCATACATTACATTTAAGCCAATGTTTCATTAACTCTATAAAACATGTTTTTATATGGTAAATTTGACGTATTTTACAAATTCATTTTTTTAATTGCTTATAAAATACTCAATTCTCATGTTAGTATCTTGAAACCTTGACCACTAGAAAGAGAATATGTTTCTTATTTAGCATTAATTACTTTCATACATTTCATTTAAGCCAATGTTTCATAAACACTATAAAACATGTTTTTATATGGTAAATTTGGCGTATTTTACAAATTCATTTTTTTAATTGCTTATAAAATACTCAATTCTCATGTTAGTATCTTGAAACCTTCACCACTAGAAATAGAATATGTTTCTTATTTAGCATTAATTACTTTCATACATTACATTTAAGCTAATACTTCATAAACACTATAAAACATGTTTTTATATGGTAAATTTGGAGTATATTAAAAATTCAAATTTTTTATGGCCTATGAAACACTAAATTCTCATGTTAGTATCTTGAAACCTTGACCACTAGAAAGAGAAATTGGATCTGATTTAGCATTAATTACTTTCATACATTACATCTAAGCCAATGTTTCATAAACTCTATAAAACATGTTTTTATATGGTAAATTTGACGTATTTTACAAATTCATTTTTTATGGCTTATGAAACACTCAATTCTCAATTAATTGACATGAAACCAACACCATTAAATTATGTAAATGATTCTTATTCAACTTTATTAACTTCCATGTAATTCATTGATTCTTATACTTCATAAACACTATATACATGTTTTTAAATGACAATTTTGACTCGTGTTATAAATTCATATTTTAAACTGCTTATGAAACACTCATTTCTCAATTAATTCTCCACCAATCTTACAAATTTAACTGACTACATTTTTTCAGATTGCAGTGCAGCAGTTCACCCAAGGCTTGCTGAGACCGAAATTTGCAGTCATACCACTTTGGGGAAAGTATCAACATCTTATTTTGAAAATAAACTAGAAGATACTGATAATAATATTGGATTTCTGCAATGTGTGTGTAATGGTTATTGAATATAATTGATAATAAATTAATAGTTGTGAAACAATTGTTATTTGTTATATATATGAATAAAAGATTAGTAAACACTTTTAGCTTGTAATTTTTATTCTTCTTATTTACCTATGCTATAAAAATCTTTTATTTAGACTATACATTAATGATAATTTTGATAAAAATTACAAATTCACATTTTCAACTGTTTATAGAAGAATTAATCATTAAGTCGATATTAACACCAACAGAGGGCGGGAGGTTCCCCATACCTTGGTCGACGGCTGACCTGCCACAGGAAGAATCTAGTTGGTTGTGTGCCGTTCACCGTTCCACTGGTCTCCGGAGTGGGGCGGTATATTTATTAGGCTTTTGACCGAATATCTTGTACATTTACGAAAGAATTTTTATAATATCAACGAATTGTTCATATTTTACGCCCGAAGTTAACACAAGTCAGTGTCCTGATCCTCGACCAATGCATTAAGAAAATGATTTAAATTAAAATCAAATTCATATGGAAAAGGGGTATTTTTCAGTTATTGTACAAGTGTATTCTTTTTTTAAAAGTACAAAACATACTGTTAATTTGTACAATCTTTTATGGCTTATCATAATTATTATTTGTTATCATCTGTTTATGCTTAAATTTCGTATCTTTTTACAGTTTTACATTCGTACTTGTGTTAAAGTTTCAACTGTAAATAGTTTTCAATTATTTTGTATTAAAAATGAAGGTTGTCTGTTAGTTTTTGTTTTGATTGTTTCAATTTCTAAATTATCCAGTGTTGTCCACGCACTAGTTGTTATAGAATTATTTTCGTTCTCCTTATGGTGTGTAGTAGTGACAATTGGATTAAGCAAATGATTCTTTTTTACCATTATTAACTTCCATGTAATTCATTGATGCTTATACTTCATAAACACTATATACATGCTTTTAAATGACAATTTTGACTCGTGTTATAAATTCATATTTTAAACTGCTTATGAAACACTCATTTCTCAATTAATTCTCCACCAATCTTACATATTTAACTGACTACATTTTTTTCAGATTGCAGTGCAGCAGTTCATTCAAGGCTTGCTGAGACAGGAATTTGCATTCATACCACTTTGGGAAAGTATCAACATCTTATTTTGAAAATAAACTAGAAGATACTTATAATAGCAATAATGGTCTTTTGCAAGGTACGTGTAATAATAACCGTATGTAATTGATAGCAACTTAATACTAGTGAAACAAAAAATTAGTATCATGAAACCAAGACCAATGAATTAAGTAAATGATTCTTATTAAGCATTATTAATTCCATGTATTTCATTGATGCTGATACTTCATAAACACTATAAACATGCTTTTAAATGACAATTTTGACTCCTGTTATAAATTCATATTTTAAACTGCTTATGAAACACTCAATTCTCAATTAATTCTCCACTTATTTTACATATTTAACTGACTACATTTTTTCAGATTGCAGTGCAGCAGTTCATTCAAGGCTTGCTGAGACAGGAATTTGCATTCATACCACTTTGGGAAAGTATCAACATCTTATTTTGAAAATAAACTAGAAGATATTGATAATAATATTGGATTTATGCAATGTGTGTGTAATGGTTATTGAATATAATTGATATCAAATTAATACTAGTGAAACAAAAAATTAGTATCATGAAACCAAGACCAATGAATTAAGTAAATGATTCTTATTTAGCATTATTAACTTGCATGTATTTTTGTTGATGCTGATAATTCATAAACACTATAAAACATGTTTTTATATGGTAAATTTGGAGTATATTAAAAATTCTAATTTTTTATGGCTTATGAAACACTCAATTCTCATGTTAGTATCATGCAACCTTGACCACTAGAAAGAGAAATTGGATCTGATTTAGCATTAATTACTTTCATACATTACATTTAAGCCAATGTTTCATAAACTCTAAAAAACATGTTTTTATATGGTAAATTTGACGTATTTTACAAATTCATTTTTTTAATTGCTTATAAAATACTCAATTCTCATGTTAGTATCTTGAAACTTTGACCACTAGAAAGAGAAATTGGATCTGATTTAGCATTAATTACTTTCATACATTACATTTAAGCCAATGTTTCATAAACTCTATAAAACATGTTTTTATATGGTAAATTTGACGTATTTTACAAATTCATTTTTTTAATTGCTTATAAAATACTCAATTCTCATGTTAGTATCTTGAAACCTTGACCACTAGAAAGAGAATATGTTTCTTATTTAGCATTTATTACTTTCATACATTACATTTAAGCTAATACTTCATAAACACTATAAAACATGTTTTTATATGGTAAATTTAGAGTATATTAAAAATTCAAATTTTTTATGGCTTATGAAACACTCAATTCTCATGTTAGTATCTTGAAACCTTGACCACTAGAAAGAGATATTGGATCTGATTTAGCATTAATTACTTTCATACATTACATTTAAGCCAATGTTTCATAAACTCTATAAAACATGTTTTTATATGGTAAATTTGGCGTATTTTACAAATTCATTTTTTTAATTGCTTATAAAATTCTCAATTCTCATGTTAGTATCTTGAAACCTTCACCACTAGAAATAGAATATGTTTCTTATTAGCATTAATTACTTTCATACGTTTCATTTAAGCCAATACTTCATAAACACTATAAAACATGTTTTTATATGGTAAATTTGGAGTATATTAAAAATTCAAATTTTTTATGGCTTATGAAACACTCAATTCTCATGTTAGTATCTTGAAACCTTGACCACTAGAAAGAGAAATTGGATCTGATTTAGCATTAATTACTTTCATACATTACATTTAAGCCAATGTTTCATAAACTCTATAAAACATGTTTTTATATGGTAAATTTGGCGTATTTTACAAATTCATTTTTTTAATTGCTTATAAAATACTCAATTCTCATGTTAGTATCTTGAAACCTTGACCACTAGAAAGAGAATATGTTTCTTATTTAGCATTAATTACTTTCATACATTTCATTTAAGCCAATACTTCATAAACACTATAAAACATGTTTTTATATGGTAAATTTGGCGTATTTTACAAATTCATTTTTTAATTGCTTATAAAATACTCAATTCTCATGTTAGTATCTTGAAACCTTCACCACTAGAAATAGAATATGTTTCTTATTTAGCATTAATTACTTTCATACATTACATTTAAGCCAATGTTTCATAAACTCTATAAAACATGTTTTTATATGGTAAATTTGACGTATTTTACAAATTCATTTTTTTAATTGCTTATAAAATACTCAATTCTCATGTTAGTATCTTGAAACCTTGACCACTAGAAAGAGAATATGTTTCTTATTTAGCATTAATTACTTTCATACATTTCATTTAAGCCAATACTTCATAAACACTATAAAACATGGTTTTATATGGTAAATTTGGCGTATTTTACAAATTCATTTTTTTAATTGCTTATAAAATACTCAATTCTCATGTTAGTATCTTGAAACCTTCACCACTAGAAATAGAATATGTTTCTTATTTAGCATTAATTACTTTCATACATTACATTTAAGCTAATACTTCATAAACACTATAAAACATGTTTTTATATGGTAAATTTAGAGTATATTAAAAATTCAATTTTTTATGGCTTATGAAACACTCAATTCTCATGTTATTATCTTGAATTCTTGACCACTAGAAAGAGAAATTGGATCTGATTTAGCATTAATTACTTTCATACATTACATTTAAGCCAATGTTTCATAAACTCTATAAAACAAGTTTTTATATGGTAAATTTGGCGTATTTTACAAATTCATTTTTTTAATTGCTTATAAAATACTCAATTCTCATGTTAGTATCTTGAAACCTTCACCACTAGAAATAGAATATGTTTCTTATTAAGTATTAATTACTTTCATACATTATATTTAAGCCAATACTTCATAAACACTATAAAACATGTTTTTATATGGTAAATTTAGAGTATATTAAAAATTCAAATTTTTTATGGCTTATGAAACACTCAATTCTCATGTTAGTATCTTGAATCCTTGACCACTAGAAAGAGAAATTGGATCTGATTTAGCATTAATTACTTTCATACATTACATTTAAGCCAATGTTTCATAAACTCTATAAAACATGTTTTTATATGGTAAATTTGGCGTATTTTACAAATTCATTTTTTTAATTGCTTATAAAATACTCAATTCTCATGTTAGTATCTTGAAACCTTCACCACTAGAAATAGAATATGTTTCTTATTTAGCATTAATTACTTTCATACATTACATTTAAGCTAATACTTCATAAACACTATAAAACATGTTTTTATATGGTAAATTTGGAGTATATTAAAAATTCAAATTTTTTATGGCCTATGAAACACTAAATTCTCATGTTAGTATCTTGAAACCTTGACCACTAGAAAGAGAAATTGGATCTGATTTAGCATTAATTACTTTCATACATTACATCTAAGCCAATGTTTCATAAACTCTATAAAACATGTTTTTATATGGTAAATTTGACGTATTTTACAAATTCATTTTTTTATGGCTTATGAAACACTCAATTCTCAATTAATTGACATGAAACCAACACCATTAAATTATGTAAATGATTCTTATTCAACTTTATTAACTTCCATGTAATTCATTGATTCTTATACTTCATAAACACTATATACATGTTTTTAAATGACAATTTTGACTCGTGTTATAAATTCATATTTTAAACTGCTTATGAAACACTCATTTCTCAATTAATTCTCCACCAATCTTACAAATTTAACTGACTACATTTTTTCAGATTGCAGTGCAGCAGTTACCCCAAGGCTTGCTGAGACCGAAATTTGCAGTCATACCACTTTGGGGAAAGTATCAACATCTTATTTTGAAAATAAACTAGAAGATACTGATAATAATATTGGATTTCTGCAATGTGTGTGTAATGGTTATTGAATATAATTGATAATAAATTAATAGTTGTGAAACAATTGTTATTTGTTATATATATGAATAAAAGATTAGTAAACACTTTTAGCTTGTAATTTTTATTCTTCTTATTTACCTATGCTATAAAAATCTTTTATTTAGACTATACATTAATGATAATTTTGATAAAAATTACAAATTCACATTTTCAACTGTTTATAGAAGAATTAATCATTAAGTCGATATTAACACCAACAGAGGGCGGGAGGTTCCCCATACCTTGGTCGACGGCTGACCTGCCACAGGAAGAATCTAGTTGGTTGTGTGCCGTTCACCGTTCCACTGGTCTCCGGAGTGGGGCGGTATATTTATTAGGCTTTTGACCGAATATCTTGTACATTTACGAAAGAATTTTTATAATATCAACGAATTGTTCATATTTTACGCCCGAAGTTAACACAAGTCAGTGTCCTGATCCTCGACCAATGCATTAAGAAAATGATTTAAATTAAAATCAAATTCATATGGAAAAGGGGTATTTTTCAGTTATTGTACAAGTGTATTCTTTTTTTAAAAGTACAAAACATACTGTTAATTTGTACAATCTTTTATGGCTTATCATAATTATTATTTGTTATCATCTGTTTATGCTTAAATTTCGTATCTTTTTACAGTTTTACATTCGTACTTGTGTTAAAGTTTCAACTGTAAATAGTTTTCAATTATTTTGTATTAAAAATGAAGGTTGTCTGTTAGTTTTTGTTTTGATTGTTTCAATTTCTAAATTATCCAGTGTTGTCCACGCACTAGTTGTTATAGAATTATTTTCGTTCTCCTTATGGTGTGTAGTAGTGACAATTGGATTAAGCAAATGATTCTTTTTTACCATTATTAACTTCCATGTAATTCATTGATGCTTATACTTCATAAACACTATATACATGCTTTTAAATGACAATTTTGACTCGTGTTATAAATTCATATTTTAAACTGCTTATGAAACACTCATTTCTCAATTAATTCTCCACCAATCTTACATATTTAACTGACTACATTTTTTTCAGATTGCAGTGCAGCAGTTCATTCAAGGCTTGCTGAGACAGGAATTTGCATTCATACCACTTTGGGAAAGTATCAACATCTTATTTTGAAAATAAACTAGAAGATACTTATAATAGCAATAATGGTCTTTTGCAAGGTACGTGTAATAATAACCGTATGTAATTGATAGCAACTTAATACTAGTGAAACAAAAAATTAGTATCATGAAACCAAGACCAATGAATTAAGTAAATGATTCTTATTAAGCATTATTAATTCCATGTATTTCATTGATGCTGATACTTCATAAACACTATAAACATGCTTTTAAATGACAATTTTGACTCCTGTTATAAATTCATATTTTAAACTGCTTATGAAACACTCAATTCTCAATTAATTCTCCACTTATTTTACATATTTAACTGACTACATTTTTTCAGATTGCAGTGCAGCAGTTCATTCAAGGCTTGCTGAGACAGGAATTTGCATTCATACCACTTTGGGAAAGTATCAACATCTTATTTTGAAAATAAACTAGAAGATATTGATAATAATATTGGATTTATGCAATGTGTGTGTAATGGTTATTGAATATAATTGATATCAAATTAATACTAGTGAAACAAAAAATTAGTATCATGAAACCAAGACCAATGAATTAAGTAAATGATTCTTATTTAGCATTATTAACTTGCATGTATTTTTGTTGATGCTGATAATTCATAAACACTATAAAACATGTTTTTATATGGTAAATTTGGAGTATATTAAAAATTCTAATTTTTTATGGCTTATGAAACACTCAATTCTCATGTTAGTATCATGCAACCTTGACCACTAGAAAGAGAAATTGGATCTGATTTAGCATTAATTACTTTCATACATTACATTTAAGCCAATGTTTCATAAACTCTAAAAAACATGTTTTTATATGGTAAATTTGACGTATTTTACAAATTCATTTTTTTAATTGCTTATAAAATACTCAATTCTCATGTTAGTATCTTGAAACCTTGACCACTAGAAAGAGAAATTGGATCTGATTTAGCATTAATTACTTTCATACATTACATTTAAGCCAATGTTTCATAAACTCTATAAAACATGTTTTTATATGGTAAATTTGACGTATTTTACAAATTCATTTTTTTAATTGCTTATAAAATACTCAATTCTCATGTTAGTATCTTGAAACCTTGACCACTAGAAAGAGAATATGTTTCTTATTTAGCATTTATTACTTTCATACATTACATTTAAGCTAATACTTCATAAACACTATAAAACATGTTTTTATATGGTAAATTTAGAGTATATTAAAAATTCAAATTTTTTATGGCTTATGAAACACTCAATTCTCATGTTAGTATCTTGAAACCTTGACCACTAGAAAGAGAAATTGGATCTGATTTAGCATTAATTACTTTCATACATTACATTTAAGCCAATGTTTCATAAACTCTATAAAACATGTTTTTATATGGTAAATTTGGCGTATTTTACAAATTCATTTTTTTAATTGCTTATAAAATACTCAATTCTCATGTTAGTATCTTGAAACCTTCACCACTAGAAATAGAATATGTTTCTTAATTAGCATGATTACTTTCATACATTACATTTATGCCAATACTTCATAAACACTATAAAACATGTTTTTATATGGTAAATTTGGAGTATATTAAAAATTCAAATATTTTATGGCTTATGAAACACTCAATTCTCATGTTAGTATCTTGAAACCTTGACCACTAGAAAGAGATATTGGATCTGATTTAGCATTAATTACTTTCATACATTACATTTAAGCCAATGTTTCATAAACTCTATAAAACATGTTTTTATATGGTAAATTTGGCGTATTTTACAAATTCATTTTTTTAATTGCTTATAAAATTCTCAATTCTCATGTTAGTATCTTGAAACCTTCACCACTAGAAATAGAATATGTTTCTTATTTAGCATTAATTACTTTCATACGTTTCATTTAAGCCAATACTTCATAAACACTATAAAACATGTTTTTATATGGTAAATTTGGAGTATATTAAAAATTCAAATTTTTTATGGCTTATGAAACACTCAATTCTCATGTTAGTATCTTGAAACCTTGACCACTAGAAAGAGAAATTGGATCTGATTTAGCATTAATTACTTTCATACATTACATTTAAGCCAATGTTTCATAAACTCTATAAAACATGTTTTTATATGGTAAATTTGGCGTATTTTACAAATTCATTTTTTTAATTGCTTATAAAATACTCAATTCTCATGTTAGTATCTTGAAACCTTGACCACTAGAAAGAGAATATGTTTCTTATTTAGCATTAATTACTTTCATACATTTCATTTAAGCCAATACTTCATAAACACTATAAAACATGTTTTTATATGGTAAATTTGGCGTATTTTACAAATTCATTTTTTTAATTGCTTATAAAATACTCAATTCTCATGTTAGTATCTTGAAACCTTCACCACTAGAAATAGAATATGTTTCTTATTTGGCATTAATTACTTTCATACATTACATTTAAGCCAATGTTTCATAAACTCTATAAAACATGTTTTTATATGGTAAATTTGACGTATTTTACAAATTCATTTTTTTAATTGCTTATAAAATACTCAATTCTCATGTTAGTATCTTGAAACCTTGACCACTAGAAAGAGAATATGTTTCTTATTTAGCATTAATTACTTTCATACATTTCATTTAAGCCAATACTTCATAAACACTATAAAACATGGTTTTATATGGTAAATTTGGCGTATTTTACAAATTCATTTTTTTAATTGCTTATAAAATACTCAATTCTCATGTTAGTATCTTGAAACCTTCACCACTAGAAATAGAATATGTTTCTTATTTGGCATTAATTACTTTCATACATTTCATTTAAGCCAATACTTCATAAACACTATAAAACATGTTTTTATATGGTAAATTTAGAGTATATTAAAAATTCAAATTTTTTATGGCTTATGAAACACTCAATTCTCATGTTAGTATCTTGAAACCTTGACCACTAGAAAGAGAAATTGGATCTGATTTAGCATTAATTACTTTCATACATTACATTTAAGCCAATGTTTCATAAACTCTATAAAACATGTTTTTATATGGTAAATTTGGCGTATTTTACAAATTCATTTTTTTAATTGCTTATAAAATACTCAATTCTCATGTTAGTATCTTGAAACCTTCACCACTAGAAATAGAATATGTTTCTTATTAAGCATTAATTACTTTCATACATTACATTTAAGCCAATACTTCATAAACACTATAAAACATGTTTTTATATGGTAAATTTGGAGTTTATTAAAAATTCAAATTTTTTATGGCTTATGAAACACTCAATTCTCATGTTAGTATCTTGAAACCTTGACCACTAGAAAGAGAAATTGGATCTGATTTAGCATTAATTACTTTCATACATTACATTTAAGCCAATGTTTCATAAACTCTATAAAACATGTTTTTATATGGTAAATTTGGCGTATTTTACAAATTCATTTTTTTAATTGCTTATAAAATACTCAATTCTCATGTTAGTATCTTGAAACCTTCACCACTAGAAATAGAATATGTTTCTTATTAAGCATTAATTACTTTCATACATTACATTTAAGCCAATACTTCATAAACACTATAAAACATGTTTTTATATGGTAAATTTGGAGTATATTAAAAATTCAAATTTTTTATGGCTTATGAAACACTCAATTCTCATGTTAGTATCTTGAAACCTTGACCACTAGAAAGAGATATTGGATCTGATTTAGCATTAATTACTTTCATACATTACATTTAAGCCAATGTTTCATAAACTCTATAAAACATGTTTTTATATGGTAAATTTGGCGTATTTTACAAATTCATTTTTTTAATTGCTTATAAAATACTCAATTCTCATGTTAGTATCTTGAAACCTTCACCACTAGAAATAGAATATGTTTCTTATTAAGTATTAATTACTTTCATACATTACATTTAAGCCAATACTTCATAAACACTATAAAACATGTTTTTATATGGTAAATTTAGAGTTTATTAAAAATTCAAATTTTTTATGGCTTATGAAACACTCAATTCTCATGTTAGTATCTTGAAACCTTGACCACTAGAAAGAGAAATTGGATCTGATTTAGCATTAATTACTTTCATACATTACATTTAAGCCAATGTTTCATAAACTCTATAAAACATGTTTTTATATGGTAAATTTGGCGTATTTTACAAATTCATTTTTGTAATTGCTTATAAAATACTCAATTCTCATGTTAGTATCTTGAAACCTTCACCACTAGAAATAGAATATGTTTCTTATTAAGCATTAATTACTTTCATACATTACATTTAAGCCAATACTTCATAAACACTATAAAACATGTTTTTATATGGTAAATTTGGAGTATATTAAAAATTCAAATTTTTTATGGCTTATGAAACACTCAATTCTCATGTTAGTATCTTGAAACCTTGACCACTAGAAAGAGATATTGGATCTGATTTAGCATTAATTACTTTCATACATTACATTTAAGCCAATGTTTCATAAACTCTATAAAACATGTTTTTATATGGTAAATTTGGCGTATTTTACAAATTCATTTTTTTAATTGCTTATAAAATACTCAATTCTCATGTTAGTATCTTGAAACCTTCACCACTAGAAATAGAATATGTTTCTTATTAAGCATTAATTACTTTCATACATTACATTTAAGCCAATACTTCATAAACACTATAAAACATGTTTTTATATGGTAAATTTGGAGTATATTAAAAATTCAAATTTTTTATGGCTTATGAAACACTCAATTCTCATGTTAGTATCTTGAAACCTTGACCACTAGAAAGAGATATTGGATCTGATTTAGCATTAATTACTTTCATACATTACATTTAAGCCAATGTTTCATAAACTCTATAAAACATGTTTTTATGGTAAATTTGGCGTATTTTACAAATTCATTTTTTTAATTGCTTATAAAATACTCAATTCTCATGTTAGTATCTTGAAACCTTCACCACTAGAAATAGAATAAGTTTCTTATTTAGCATTAATTACTTTCATACATTTCATTTAAGCCAATACTTCATAAACACTATAAAACATGTTTTTATATGGTAAATTTGGAGTATATTAAAAATTCAAATTTTTTATGGCTTATGAAACACTCAATTCTGATGTTAGTATCTTGAAACCTTGACCACTAGAAAGAGATATTGGATCTGATTTAGCATTAATTACTTTCATACATTACATTTAAGCCAATGTTTCATAAACTCTATAAAACATGTTTTTATATGGTAAATTTGGCGTATTTTACAAATTCATTTTTTAATTGCTTATAAAATACTCAATTCTCATGTTAGTATCTTGAAACCTTCACCACTAGAAATAGAATATGTTTCTTATTAAGCATTAATTACTTTCATACATTACATTTAAGCCAATACTTCATAAACACTATAAAACATGTTTTTATATGGTAAATTTGGAGTATATTAAAAATTCAAATTTTTTATGGCTTATGAAACACTCAATTCTCATGTTAGTATCTTGAAACCTTGACCACTAGAAAGAGATATTGGATCTGATTTAGCATTAATTACTTTCATACATTACATTTAAGCCAATGTTTCATAAACTCTATAAAACATGTTTTTATATGGTAAATTTGGCGTATTTTACAAATTCATTTTTTTAATTGCTTATAAAATACTCAATTCTCATGTTAGTATCTTGAAACCTTCACCACTAGAAATAGAATATGTTTCTTATTAAGCATTAATTACTTTCATACATTACATTTAAGCCAATACTTCATAAACACTATAAAACATGTTTTTATATGGTAAATTTAGAGTTTATTAAAAATTCAAATTTTTTATGGCTTATGAAACACTCAATTCTCATGTTAGTATCTTGAAACCTTGACCACTAGAAAGAGAAATTGGATCTGATTTAGCATTAATTACTTTCATACATTACATTTAAGCCAATGTTTCATAAACTCTATAAAACATGTTTTTATATGGTAAATTTGGCGTATTTTACAAATTCATTTTTTTAATTGCTTATAAAATACTCAATTCTCATGTTAGTATCTTGAAACCTTCACCACTAGAAATAGAATATGTTTCTTATTAAGCATTAATTACTTTCATACATTACATTTAAGCCAATACTTCATAAACACTATAAAACATGTTTTTATATGGTAAATTTGGAGTATATTAAAAATTCAAATTTTTTATGGCTTATGAAACACTCAATTCTCATGTTAGTATCTTAAAACCTTGACCACTAGAAAGAGATATTGGATCTGATTTAGCATTAATTACTTTCATACATTACATTTAAGCCAATGTTTCATAAACTCTATAAAACATGTTTTTATATGGTAAATTTGGCGTATTTTACAAATTCATTTTTTTAATTGCTTATAAAATACTCAATTCTCATGTTAGTATCTTGAAACCTTCACCACTAGAAATAGAATATGTTTCTTATTAAGCATTAATTACTTTCATACATTACATTTAAGCCAATACTTCATAAACACTATAAAACATGTTTTTATATGGTAAATTTGGAGTATATTAAAAATTCAAATTTTTTATGGCTTATGAAACACTCAATTCTCATGTTAGTATCTTGAAACCTTGACCACTAGAAAGAGATATTGGATCTGATTTAGCATTAATTACTTTCATACATTACATTTAAGCCAATGTTTCATAAACTCTATAAAACATGTTTTTATGGTAAATTTGGCGTATTTTACAAATTCATTTTTTTAATTGCTTATAAAATACTCAATTCTCATGTTAGTATCTTGAAACCTTCACCACTAGAAATAGAATAAGTTTCTTATTTAGCATTAATTACTTTCATACATTTCATTTAAGCCAATACTTCATAAACACTATAAAACATGTTTTTATATGGTAAATTTGGAGTATATTAAAATTCAAATTTTTTATGGCTTATGAAACACTCAATTCTCATGTTAGTATCTTGAAACCTTGACCACTAGAAAGAGATATTGGATCTGATTTAGCATTAATTACTTTCATACATTACATTTAAGCCAATGTTTCATAAACTCTATAAAACATGTTTTTATATGGTAAATTTGGCGTATTTTACAAATTCATTTTTTTAATTGCTTATAAAATACTCAATTCTCATGTTAGTATCTTGAAACCTTCACCACTAGAAATAGAATATGTTTCTTATTAAGCATTAATTACTTTCATACATTACATTTAAGCCAATACTTCATAAACACTATAAAACATGTTTTTATATGGTAAATTTGGAGTATATTAAAAATTCAAATTTTTTATGGCTTATGAAACACTCAATTCTCAATTAATTGACATGAAACCAACACCATTAAATTATGTAAATGATTCTTATTCAACTTTATTAACTTCCATGTAATTCATTGATGCTTATACTTCATAAACACTATATACATGCTTTTAAATGACAATTTTGACTCGTGTTATAAATTCATATTTTAAACTGCTTATGAAACACTCATTTCTCAATTAATTCTCCACCAATCTTACAAATTTAACTGACTACATTTTTTCAGATTGAAGTGCAGCAGTTCACCCAAGGCTTGCTGAGACCGAAATTTGCAGTCATACCACTTTGGGGAAAGTATCAACATCTTATTTTGAAAATAAACTAGAAGATACTGATAATAATATTGGATTTCTGCAATGTGTGTGTAATGGTTATTGAATATAATTGATAATAAATTAATAGTTGTGAAACAATTGTTATTTGTTATATATATGAATAAAAGATTAGTAAACACTTTTAGCTTGCAATTTTTATTCTTCTTATTTACCTATGCTATAAAAATCTTTTATTTAGACTATACATAAATGATAATTTTGATAAAAATTACAAATTCACATTTTCAACTGTTTATAGAAGAATTAATCATTAAGTCGATATTAACACCAACAGAGGGCGGGAGGTTCCCCATACCTTGGTCGACGGCTGACCTGCCACAGGAAGAATCTAGTTGGTTGTGTGCCGTTCACCGTTCCACTGGTCTCCGGAGTGGGGCGGTATATTTATTAGGCTTTTGACCGAATATCTTGTACATTTACGAAAGAATATTTATAATATCAACGAATTGTTCATATTTTACGCCCGAAGTTAACACAAGTCAGTGTCCTGATCCTCGACCAATGCATTAAGAAAATGATTTAAATTTATCATCAAATTCATATGGAAAAGGGGTATTTTTCAGTTATTGTACAAGTGTATTCTTTTTTTAAAAGTACAAAACATTCTGTTAATTTGTACAATCTTTTATGGCTTATCATAATTATTATTTGTTATCATCTGTTTATGCTTAAATTTCGTATCTTTTTACAGTTTTACATTCGTACTTGTGTTAAAGTTTCAACTGTAAATAGTTTTCAATTATTTTGTATTAAAAATGAAGGTTGTCTGTTAGTTTTTGTTTTGATTGTTTCAATTTCTAAATTATCCAGTGTTGTCCACGCACTAGTTGTTATAGAATTATTTTCGTTCTCCTTATGGTGTGTAGTAGTGACAATTGGATTAAGTAAATGATTCTTTTTTAGCATTATTAACTTCCATGTAATTCATTGATGCTGATACTTCATAAACACTATAAACATGCTTTTAAATGACAATTTTGACTCGTGTTATAAATTCATATTTTAAACTGCTTATGAAACACTCAATTCTCAATTAATTCTCCACTAATTTTACATATTTAACTGACTACATTTTTTTCAGATTGCAGTGCAGCAGTTCATTCAAGGCTTGCTGAGACAGGAATTTGCATTCATACCACTTTGGAAAAGTATCAACATCTTATTTTGAAAATAAACTAGAAGATATTGATAATAATATTGGATTTATGCAATGTGTGTGTAATGGTTATTGAATATAATTGATAGCAAATTAATACTAGTGAAACAAAAAATTAGTATCATGAAACCAAGACCAATGAATTAAGTAAATGATTCTTATTTAGCATTATTAACTTGCATGTATTTTTGTTGATACTGATACTTCATAAACACTATAAAACATGTTTTTATATGGTAAATTTGGCGTATTTTACAAATTCAAATTTTTTATGGCTTATAAAATACTCAATTCTCATGTTAGTACCTTGAAACCTTCACTACTAGAAAGAGAATATGTTTCTTATTTAGCATTAATTACATTCATACATTTCACTTAATCTGATACTTCATAAACACTATAAAACATGTTTTTTTTGATAATTTTGACGTATATTTCTAGTTCAAATTGTTTATGGTTTACGAAACACTTAATTCTCAATTGAGTATCTTGAAACTGTGACCACTAGAAAGAGAATATGTTTCTTATTTAGCATTATTTACTTCCATGTATTGCATTGATGCTGATACTTCATAAACATTATAAAACTTGGTTTTATATGATAATTTTGACTCGTGTTATAAATTCATATTTTTAACTGCTTATGAAACAATCAATTCTCGAGTTAGTGTCATGAAACCCTTACCATTAGGTTACGAAAACAATTCTAATTATCCATTAATAATTTTCATAAATTTTATCTAAGCTGATACTTCATTAACACTATAAAATATCCTTTTATATGATAATTTTGACTCGAATTATAAATTCATATTTTCAAGTGCTTATAAAACACTGTATTCTCAAGTTATTCTCCACCAATTTTACAGATTTAATTGACTATGTTTTTCAGATGGCAGTAAAGCAGATCTTTTAAGGCTTGCTGAAACATGAATTAACATTTTCACCACTTTGAAAAGTTTTAACATCCTACATCTATAATGGACAAGAAGATTCCGATAAATTTAATAATTTTATGCAATTCACTTTTATTATTTAAGGCCAATAAATGTATAAAATGTAATAATGTATTCTAAAATTTTTATATGCCCACGAATATTTTTCAATTATAAATCATTAGTGATCTGTGTTGCTATATTTGATTTCAATCAAATTTGAACTTGAAATGTGTATAACAAATAATTATCTTTTTACATATCTAGATTTTATGATTTTAATCTTATGAACTACAACTACGTATGAAAAATTATGTATAACATTTTCAAAACTTAAAAATACGGGACAGACAACTTTTAACTAGAAAAGAGTTAGTTTTTTTTTTTTGTGATTTTGATAAATATCAAAATAAAGGTTTTTAATACCTACTTATAAAAAAAATTTATGACTTATGAGTAAAGTTTTATGGACATTTGTGATCTTTTTTTTTGTTTATATTTTCAAAAATATTAGTGATCATAATATATTCATATGCTTAATTAATATAGCCAGTTTGTCGGATCCTTTTTTTTTTATCAACAGAAGGGGTCTATAGGCAAATTTTATACGATTTAATTAATTTTGAAATATAGAATATTGGTAGATTCTTCTAATATTCTATCTCTATGATATAATTTATTTTATTAATTATTTTATCTTACAGTACACCTCAAATAGTGAAATTGAGCGCATTTTGTATTTTATTATTTTGTCATGCAGATTTGAAGGTGTTTTGTATAGGTAACCCTACTGCACTTTCAAAATTTTCAATATTATTCCTCACAAACCATTGCATATTATATAAAAATTATCTACTCATTTATGACTTTGTTGCAGTGTAACTGTCCAAATTCTGAATTTTTCATAAATTTTTGTGTTAAAACTCAATTTATTATTAGTTATTACGTTATCCAAAACTCCAAAACTAAATCCTTTAATACTGGCCCCTTTGGATAAAATGTTCAAAGACCGAGACAAATTCGTCCCTAGATGCGTCTTCCAATTAGTAAAAGTTTTTCAACTCAATTGTTTAGACGGTAAATGATGATTTAAATGTGCAGTTTAAAAAAAAAAATTGGCAGGAAATTTGTTTTTAGCAATTTTTAATTTTCAAATTGAAATTGAAAATTCTTTAGAACAGAAATTTGATCTCGAGGTGTCACTGCGTTGAACCTCTAAGATTTCGAAACGAAACAACCAATATTAAAAATGTTAGTATTTCAATTTGAATCTCAAAATCTATAGATGAATATCATAACAACAGATTATATCATGTGTTGAAATAACGAGTTGTAAATTGCAAAGTTTTAGAAAAGTTATGTTATACAATATAAAACTTTTTTAAATATTTATTTTATTTACTTACTGCAAGTTTGCATATATAATTATATGTTTCAGTAATAAAAGTTTAACATCACCCTAAACGGTATGATAATACTGAACCTTCTACATTTTAATTACCAAAAGCAACAAAAAAACTATAAACAATTATGACTTGGTACAATTTGTACGAAATATATTCACAAATTGCAAACGTCAAAGTCATATAATATTCTATGTAAATAAAACAACTATATTACTTATTATACGTAGGTACAAGTTACAAAAGGTAGACTTTAAACATCTTTGCAATAGCGTAAATATTCTTAATTTCGCAGTGTGTTTCATCATTATCTATGATTAGTACTATTATTATGTATAAAGTTATAAGTCACGGGAATCCCTCTTCTCCAAGACTGGATAAAAATACAATTCAAAAACTTTCATGCAAATCTCAATACATCTGATGGCGCACGGTTCTACAACCTGGGAAATAAAAAACGAAAAATCGGCGTTTAAAACCACGTCTACCCCAAGATCTCCTTCTATCACAGTCAAGCGAAGACGAAGATCGATTTTAAATTACCACTAAAAAATAAATATTAACTAACATTAGCATGTATATCACTATATCACTAACTAAAAATATTAGTAATTGTAATTTGTTATTTGTAATTGAACACGTTAGTAAACTTGTAATAGCATGATAAAATGCTGAAACATTTTAATTTTAATAAATAAATAAAAAAAAAACTTTATAAGTACTGTATATTTGCATAAATATTTGTTTCCCTCAAATATATTTTTGAAAAACCTTAGTGGTCGTTCGACGTGTTTGAAACTCAAGATTCTGGTATTTTGGATGATGCCGATCAAAAGCGGTATCTGTTGTGGACACCGTAAATGCCGTTTTTACCCCACATTGGGGTCTTGGAATTCCGAAATTTGAATTTTTTAGTCGAGTGTTACTCGGCCGGGTTTCGATGTATGGGGCATAGTTACTTCACGGAAATTTCTGTTTAAAGTCGTTTTACATAAAGTGCTTCGGTGGTAGCAGTGTCCTATGGCTCCTTGTGCCCCTCCCCCCATGGATATTTTAAAAAATGTTTAATATTTGTTCCACGTTTCTGTTGTTCACAAGTTCAGTTTTTCGTAGATCTGTGATCAAAATCGGCGTCCCGTGGTGACACTGTAGAATTCATTTTTACCCCTATTTTTGGCGTCGGAAATTAGGATTTTGCAGTTTTTGGACTTTGTCGCCACGAAACAATTAATTTTTTGGTGGTCAGAGCGATTTTTTTCTACGCATCGTTTAGACGTTTTTGTAAAAATTCGAACGCTACCAAAACCGAAGGAATCGGACGTTTTGTTGCGAAGTTACGATTATATTTTTATTTTTGGCACTTAGATTTTACGTATTTTTCGAATTTTTTGAATTTGAGTTTTTGTTTAATCATTTCGAAATTTGAGTGCTGACTCATAAATGCTACGACGAGTTTGAAAGGTTAAAAAAATCGAATGGCTTGTTTTTTCGTACACGCATACTTTTCTGTATGGTACCTATACCACCGTATAACGATTTAACGAAGTATCTTTTTGAACTTTGTTTTTTTTACACGTTTTATGTTTGTTAAGGTTTCAACGTTTAGCAATTACGCCAACAGCATAAAAAATAGTTTATTTATAAATAGTTTTTCATCAAATCATATAGAGAATACATCTATTTAATGTTTATAGTGTTTATATCCCTCGTTTAGCGTTAAGAATTCAATATGTACCTAAGCGATTTCGTTGTGTATACGACCATCATTTTTAAAATGCACGACGCAGTCAGTAGATTACTTCTGATCACTTCAGACTCAAATCTGCTCGAATACAACATTTCATTTATTATTTATTAGTTTTAATTATATGTGTATATTTAATATGCAATATATTAGTATGATTGGTAGTAATTTGTTTTGAATTTCACAATATAACTTCGGTAATATTTATAGGAGATAAAGATTTAAATTTTATGGACATCGAACATAAAAAATAAATTATTATGATTTATTTACATTGTTAAGTATTCAAATAATGAATCGTTATATGTATAAGATATATAACATATAAGACCGTTTACTTAAGTTCAATTAGTTAACCAGTGGACTGTACAGTCCGGAGAATATTAATGCATAATAAATGCTTACCTGCAACTATCTAAACACTTAAATAATACATACATATATAGTTTAATGTTATTACTTTTTGACTTTTGTCTTACTAGTTACTATGTATCTATGTTAAGACTCATAATATTTATACAACTGCCTGCTGAATTTACAAAGTATACAATATTATTGGAAATTTATTTCATTATATTATGCTCAGTTAATCAGTTTTGAAATTGTATGTGTATATGAAAATATTATAATATTAAACATTTTTGAATTCGGCGGCCAGAGATAAAATGTAATAAGTTGAATATTCTAATCCGAATTGATATGATGTTTTTCATCCATGATTGTGGTTTAGTGATATAAAACATTGTTTATCTATTGATATAACCGTTTGTATTTACTGTCTGATTTATATTTCATATCTTTTTGCAGTTTTATATTCGTATTTGTATTTAAATTTCAACTTTAAATTGTTTTCAAGTATTTTGAAATAGGAATGAAGTTTGTCTGTTAGTTTTTGTTTGATTATTTCCATTTCTGAATTATTCAGTGTTGTCCACGTACTAGTTGTCATAAACAGACTTTCGATCTCTTTATGGTGTGTAGTAGTGACATTTTATCCTCCAACCATTATACATAATTAACTGACAATTTTTTTTTAGATGGCAGTACAGCAGATCACTTAAGGATTGCTAAGACATGAATTAACGTTTCTAACACTTGACAAAGTTACAACATCCTACGTTGAAAATGGACTAGACGATACTGATAATAATAATGGTTTTATGCAAAGTACGAGTAATGGGTATAGAATATAATTGTGATTCAATTAATAGTAGTGTTACTAAAAGTCATGTAGCCTTGACCATTATATTAAGTAATGATGCTTATTTACCATTATTAACTTTCATATTTTTCAGATTGCAGTGCAACAGATCACTCAAGGCTTGCTGAGCATGAATTAACATTTTTAGTGCTTGGAATAGTATCAACATCCTATGTTTAATATGGATTAGAAGGTATTAATATTAATAATGGTGTTTTGCACGGTACGTGAATGAATGTAAATAATAGCAACATAATAGAAATGTAACAAAAAGTTAGTGTTATGAAACCCTTACCATTAGATTAAGTAAATGATTCTTATTTAGCATTATTAACTTCCATGTATTTCATTGATGATGATACTTCATAAACATTATAAAACATGCTTTTATATGATAATTTTGCCTCGTATTTTAAATTCATATTTTTAATTGCATATAAAACTCTGTATTCTAATGTTGTTCTTTACCAATTTCACATTTTAACTGACTACATTTTTTCAGATTGCAGCACAGCAGATCTTTCAAGGCACGATGATACATGAATTACCATTTTTAGTAGTTGTGAAAATTTGGACATCCCATGTTGAAATTTGACTAGACAATACTGATAATAATAATAATAATAATAATAATAATGGTATTTTGCAAGGTACGTTTAATAATAACTGTACGTAATTGATAGCAACTTAATATAAGTGAAAAAAAAATTAGAATCATGAAACAAAGACCAATGAATTAAGTAAATGATTCTTATTTAGCGTTATTAACTTCCATGTATTTTTATTGATGCTGATACTTCATAAACACTATAAAACATGATTTAATATGATAATTTTAATGAGAATTATAAATTCCTATTTTTAACATTTTATATAAAAGTCAATTCTCAATTTAGCGTCTTGAAACCTTGACCACTAGATAGAGAATTGGTTTCTTATTTAGCATTTATTACTTTCATACATTTCATTTAAGCCAATACTTTATAAACTCTATAAAACTTGTTTTTTTTATAATAATTTTGACGAATATTACTAATTCAAATATTTAATGGCTTATGAACCACTCAATTCTCAATTAATTCTCCATCAATTTTACATATTTAACTGACTACATTTATTTCAGATTACAGTGCAGCAGTTCACCCAAGGCTTGCTGAGACAGAAATTTGCATTCATACCACTTTGGGAAAGTATCAACATCTTATTTTGAAAATAAATTAGAAGATATTGATAGTGATATTGGATTTATGCAATGTGTGTGTAAATGGTTATTGAATATAATTGGTAGCAACTTAATATAAGTGAAACAAAAAGTTAGTATCTTGAAACCAAGACCAATGAATTAAATAAATGATTCTTATTTAGCATTAATTAGCATTACATAAATTTCATTTATGCCAATGTTTCATAAACTCTATAAAACTTGTTTTTATATGATAATTTTGGAGTATATAAAAATTCAAATTTTTTAATTGCTTATAAAATACTCAATTCTCATGTTAGTACCTTGAAACTTTCACTACTAGAAAGAGAATATGTTTCTTATTTAGCATTAATTACTTTCATACATTACATTTAAGCCAATACTTCATAAACACTATAAAACATGTTTTTATATGGTAAATTTGGAGTATATTAAAAATTCAAATTTTTTATGGCTTATGAAACACTCAATTCTCATGTTAGTATCTTGAAACCTTGACCACTAGAAAGAGAATATGTTTCTTATTTAGCATTAATTACTTTCATACATTACATTTAAGTTAATGTTTCATAAACTCTATAAAACTTGTTTTTATATGATAATATTGGAGTATATTAAAAATTCAAATTTTTTAATTGCTTATAAAATACTCAATTCTCATGTTAGTACCTTGAAACCTTTACCACTAGTAAGAGAATATGTTTCTTATTCAGGATTAATTACTTTCATATATTACATTTAAGCCAATGTTTCATAAACTCTATAAAACATGTTTTTATATGGTAAATTTGACGTATTTTACAAATTCATTTTTTTAATTGCTTATAAAATACTCAATTCTCATGTTAGTATCTTGAAACCTTCACCACTAGAAATAGAATATGTTTCTTAATTAGCATTAATTACTTTCATACATTACATTTAAGCCAATACTTCATAAACACTATAAAACATGTTTTTATATGGTAAATTTGGAGTATATTAAAAATTCAAATTTTTTATGGCTTATGAAACACTCAATTCTCATGTTAGTATCTTGAAACCTTGACCACTAGAAAGAGAAAGTGGATCTGATTTAGCATTAATACTTTCATACATTACATTTAAGCCAATGTTTCATAAACTCTATAAAACATTTTTTATATGGTAAATTTGACGTATTTTACAAATTCATTTTTTTAATTGCTTATAAAATACTCAATTCTCATGTTAGTATCTTAAAACCTTGACCACTAGAAAGAGAATATGTTTCTTATTCAGGATTAATTACTTTCATACATTTCATATAATCCAATACTTCATAAACACTATAAAACATGTTTTTATATGATAATATTAATGTAAATTACAAATTCAAATTTTTTATGGCTTATAAAATACTCAATTCTCATGTTAGTACCTTGAAACCTTCACCACTAGAAAGAGAATATGTTTCTTATTTAGCATTAATTACTTTCATACATTACATTTAAGTTAATGTTTCATAAACTCTATAAAACTTGTTTTTATATGATAATATTGGAGTATATTAAAAATTCAAATTTTTTATGGCTAATGAAACACTCAATTCTCAATTAATTGACATGAAACCAACACCATTAAATTATGTAAATGATTCTTATTTAACTTTATTAACTTCCATGTAATTCATTGATGCTTATACTTCATAAACACTATAAACATGCTTTTAAATGACAATTTTGACTCGTGTTATAAATTCATATTTTATACTGCTTATGAAACACTCAATTCTCAATTAATTCTCCACTAATTTTACATATTTAACTGACTACATTTTTTTCAGATTGCAGTGTAGCAGTTCAATCAAGGCTTGCTGAGACAGGAATTTGCATTTATACTACTTTGGAAAATATCAACATCTTATTATGAATATAAACTAGAAGATACTTATAATAGCAATAATGGTCTTTTGCAAGGTACGTGTAATAATAACCGTATGTAATTGATAGCAACTTAATATTAGTGAAACAAAAAGTAAATATCATGAAACCAAGACCAATGAATTAGGTAAATGATTCTTATTAAGCATAATTAATTCCATGTATTTCATTGATGCTGATACTTCATAAACACTATAAACATGCTTTTAAATGACAATTTTGACTCGTGTTATAAATTCATATTTTAAACTGCTTATGAAACACTCAATTCTCAATTAATTCTCCACTTATTTTACATATTTAACTGACTACATTTTTTTCAGATTGCAGTGCAGCAGTTCATTCAAGGCTTGCTGAGACAGGAATTTGCATTCATACCACTTTGGGAAAGTATCAACATCTTATTTTGAAAATAAACTAGAAGATACTTATAATAGCAATAATGGTCTTTTGCAAGGTACGTGTAATAATAACCGTATGTAATTGATAGCAACTTAATATTAGTGAAACAAAAAATTAGTATCATGAAACCAAGACCAATGAAATAAGTAAATGATTCTTATTTAGCATTATTAACTTGCATGTATTTTTGTTGATGCTGATACTTCATAAACACTATAAAACATGTTTTTATATGGTAAATTTGGAGTATATTAAAAATTCTAATTTTTTATGGCTTATGAAACACTCAATTCTCATGTTAGTATCTTGAAACCTTGACCACTAGAAAGAGAAATTGGATCTGATTTAGCATTAATTACTTTCATACATTACATTAAGGCCAATGTTTCATAAACTCTATAAAACATGTTTTTATATGGTAAATTTGGCGTATTTTACAAATTCATTTTTTTAATTGCTTATAAAATACTCAATTCTCATGTTAGTATCTTGAAACCTTCACCACTAGAAATAGAATATGTTTCTTATTAAGCATTAATTACTGTCATACATTACATTTAAGCTAATGTTTCATAAACTCTATAAAACATGTTTTTATATGGTAAATTTGACGTATTTTACAAATTCAAATTTTTTATGGCTTATGAAACACTAAATTCTCATGTTAGTATCTTGAAACCTTGACCACTAGAAAGAGAAATTGGATCTGATTTAGCATTAATTACTTTCATACATTACATTTAAGCCAATGTTTCATAAACTCTATAAAACATGTTTTTATATGGTAAATTTGACGTATTTTACAAATTCATTTTTTTAATTGCTTATAAAATACTCAATTCTCATGTTAGTATCTTGAAACCTTGACCACTAGAAAGAGAATATGTTTCTTATTTAGCATTAATTACTTTCATACATTTCATTTAAGCCAATACTTCATAAACACTATAAAACATGTTTTTATATGGTAAATTTGGCGTATTTTACAAATTCATTTTTTTAATTGCTTATAAAATACTCAATTCTCATGTTAGTACCTTGAAACCTTGACCACTAGAAAGAGAATATGTTTCTTATTTAGCATTAATTACTTTCATACATTTCATTTAAGCCAATACTTCATAAACACTATAAAACATGTTTTTATATGGTAAATTTGGCGTATTTTACAAATTCATTTTTTTAATTGCTTATAAAATACTCAATTCTCATGTTAGTACCTTGAAACCTTGACCACTAGAAAGAGAATATGTTTCTTATTTAGCATTAATTACTTTCATACATTACATTTAAGCCAATGTTTCATAAACTCTATAAAACTTGTTTTTATATGATAATGTTGGAGTATATTAAAAATTCAAATTTTTTATGGCTTATGAAACACTCAATTCTCAATTAATTGACATGAAACCAACACCATTAAATTATGTAAATGATTCTTATTCAACTTTATTAACTTCCATGTAATTCATTGATGCTTATACTTCATAAACACTATATACATGCTTTATATGACAATTTTGACTCGTGTTATAAATTCATATTTTAAACTGCTTATGAAACACTCATTTCTCAATTAATTCTCCACCAATCTTACAAATTTAACTGACTACATTTTTTCAGATTGCAGTGCAGCAGTTCACCCAAGGCTTGCTGAGACCGAAATTTGCAGTCATACCACTTTGGGGAAAGTATCAACATTTTATTTTGAAAATAAACTAGAAGATACTGATAATAATATTGGATTTCTGCAGTGTGTGTGTAATGGTTATTGAATATAATTGATAATAAATTAATAGTTGTGAAACAATTGTTATTTGTTATATATATGAATAAAAGATTAGTAAACACTTTTAGCTTGTAATTTTTATTCTTCTTATTTACCTATGCTATAAAAATCTTTTATTTAGACTATACATAAATGATAATTTTGATAAAAATTACAAATTCACATTTTCAACTGTTTATAGAAGAATTAATCATTAAGTCGATATTAACACCAACAGAGGGCGGGAGGTTCCCCATACCTTGGTCGACGGCTGACCTGCCACAGGAAGAATCTAGTTGGTTGTGTGCCGTTCACCGTTCCACTGGTCTCCGGAGTGGGGCGGTATATTTATTAGGCTTTTGACCGAATATCTTGTACATTTACGAAAGAATTTTTATAATATCAACGAATTGTTCATATTTTACGCCCGAAGTTAACACAAGTCAGTGTCCTGATCCTCGACCAATGCATTACGAAAATGATTTAAATTTATCATCAAATTCATATGGAAAAGGGGTATTTTTCAGTTATTGTACAAGTGTATTCTTTTTTTAAAAGTACAAAACATTCTGTTAATTTGTACAATCTTTTATGGCTTATCATAATTATTATTTGTTATCATCTGTTTATGCTTAAATTTCGTATCTTTTTACAGTTTTACATTTGTACTTGTGTTAAAGTTTCAACTGTAAATAGTTTTCAATTATTTTGTATTAAAAATGAATGTTGTCTGTTAGTTTTTGTTTTGATTGTTTCAATTTCTAAATTATCCAGTGTTGTCCACGCACTAGTTGTTATAGAATTATTTTCGTTTTCCTTATGGTGTGTAGTAGTGACAATTGGATTAAGTAAATGATTCTTTTTTAGCATTATTAACTTCCATGTAATTCATTGATGCTGATACTTCATAAACACTTTAAACATGCTTTTAAATGACAATTTTGACTAGTGTTATAAATTAATATTTTAAACTGCTTATGAAACACTCAATTCTCAATTAATTCTCCACTTATTTTACATATTTAACTGACTACATTTTTTTCAGATTGCAGTGCAGCAATTCATTCAAGGCTTGCTGAGACAGGAATTTGCAATCATACCACTTTGGGAAAGTATCAACATCTTATTTTGAAAATAAACTAGAAGATATTGATAATAATATTGGATTTATGCAATGTGTGTGTAATGGTTATTGAATATAATTGATAGCAAATTAATACTAGTGAAACAAAAAATTAGTATCATGAAACCAAGACCAATGAATTAAGTAAATGATTCTTATTTAGCATTATTAAGTTGCATGTATTTTTGTTGATGCTGATACTTCATAAACACTATAAAACATGTTTTTATATGGTAAATTTGGAGTATATTAAAAATTCTAATTTTTTATGGCTTATGAAACACTCAATTCTCATGTTAGTATCTTGAAACCTTGACCACTAGAAAGAGAAATTGGATCTGATTTAGCATTAATTACTTTCATACATTACATTAAGGCCAATGTTTCATAAACTCTATAAAACATGTTTTTATATGGTAAATTTGGCGTATTTTACAAATTCATTTTTTTAATTGCTTATAAAATACTCAATTCTCATGTTAGTATCTTGAAACCTTCACCACTAGAAATAGAATATGTTTCTGATTAAGCATTAATTACTTTCATACATTACATTTAAGCCAATACTTCATAAACACTATAAAACCTGTTTTTTTATGGTAAATTTGGAGTATATTAAAAATTCAAATTTTTTATGGCTTATGAAACACTCAATTCTCATGTTAGTATCTTGAAACCTTGACCACTAGAAAGAGAAATTGGATCTGATTTAGCATTAATTACTTTCATACATTACATTTAAGCTAATGTTTCATAAACTCTATAAAACATGTTTTTATATGGTAAATTTGACGTATTTTACAAATTCAAATTTTTTATGGCTTATGAAACACTAAATTCTCATGTTAGTATCTTGAAACCTTGACCACTAGAAAGAGAAATTGGATCTGATTTAGCATTAATTACTTTCATACATTACATTTAAGCCAATGTTTCATAAACTCTATAAAACATGTTTTTATATGGTAAATTTGACGTATTTTACAAATTCATTTTTTTAATTGCTTATAAAATACTCAATTCTCATGTTAGTATCTTGAAACCTTCACCACTAGAAATAGAATATGTTTCTTATTAAGCATTAATTACTTTCATACATTACATTTAAGCCAATACTTCATAAACACTATAAAACATGTTTTTATATGGTAAATTTGGAGTATATTAAAAATTCAAATTTTTTATGGCTTATGAAACACTCAATTCTCATGTTAGTATCTTGAAACCTTGACCACTAGAAAGAGATATTGGATCTGATTTAGCATTAATTACTTTCATACATTTCATTTAAGCCAATACTTCATAAACACTATAAAACATGTTTTTATATGGTAAATTTGGCGTATTTTACAAATTCATTTTTTTAATTGCTTATAAAATACTCAATTCTCATGTTAGTATCTTGAAACCTTCACCACTAGAAATAGAATATGTTTCCTATTAAGCATTAATTACTTTCATACATTACATTTAAGCCAATGTTTCATAAACTCTATAAAACATGTTTTTATATGGTAAATTTGACGTATTTTACAAATTCATTTTTTTAATTACTTATAAAATACTCAATTCTCATGTTAGTACCTTGAAACCTTGACCACTAGAAAGAGAATATATTTCTTATTTAGCATTAATTACTTTCATACATTACATTTAAGCCAATGTTTCATAAACTCTATAAAACTTGTTTTTATATGATAATATTGGAGTATATTAAAAATTCAAATTTTTTATGGCTTATGAAACACTCAATTCTCAATTAATTGACATGAAACCAACACCATTAAATTATGTAAATGATTCTTATTCAACTTTATTAACTTCCATGTAATTCATTGATGCTTATACTTCATAAACACTATATACATGCTTTTAAATGACAATTTTGACTCGTGTTATAAATTCATATTTTAAACTGCTTATGAAACACTCATTTCTCAATTAATTCTCCACCAATCTTACAAATTTAACTGACTACATTTTTTCAGATTGCAGTGCAGCAGTTCACCCAAGGCTTGCTGAGACAGAAATTTGCATTCATACCACTTTGGGGAAAGTATCAACATCTTATTTTGAAAATAAACTAGAAGATACTGATAATAATATTGGATTTCTGCAATGTGTGTGTAATGGTTATTGAATATAATTGATAATAAATTAATAGTTGTGAAACAATTGTTATTTGTTATATATATGAATAAAAGATTAGTAAACACTTTTAGCTTGTAATTTTTATTCTTCTTATTTACCTATGCTATAAAAATCTTTTATTTAGACTATACATTAATGATAATTTTGATAAAAATTACAAATTCACATTTTCAACTGTTTATAGAAGAATTAATCATTAAGTCGATATTAACACCAACAGAGGGCGGGAGGTTCCCCATACCTTGGTCGACGGCTGACCTGCCACAGGAAGAATCTAGTTGGTTGTGTGCCGTTCACCGTTCCACTGGTCTCCGGAGTGGGGCGGTATATTTATTAGGCTTTTGACCGAATATCTTGTACATTTACGAAAGAATTTTTATAATATCAACGAATTGTTCATATTTTACGCCCGAAGTTAACACAAGTCAGTGTCCTGATCCTCGACCAATGCATTACGAAAATGATTTAAATTTATCATCAAATTCATATGGAAAAGGGGTATTTTTCAGTTATTGTACAAGTGTATTCTTTTTTTAAAAGTACAAAACATTCTGTTAATTTGTACAATCTTTTATGGCTTATCATAATTATTATTTGTTATCATCTGTTTATGCTTAAATTTCGTATCTTTTTACAGTTTTACATTTGTACTTGTGTTAAAGTTTCAACTGTAAATAGTTTTCAATTATTTTGTATTAAAAATGAATGTTGTCTGTTAGTTTTTGTTTTGATTGTTTCAATTTCTAAATTATCCAGTGTTGTCCACGCACTAGTTGTTATAGAATTATTTTCGTTTTCCTTATGGTGTGTAGTAGTGACAATTGGATTAAGTAAATGATTCTTTTTTAGCATTATTAACTTCCATGTAATTCATTGATGCTGATACTTCATAAACACTATAAACATGCTTTTAAATGACAATTTTGACTAGTGTTATAAATTAATATTTTAAACTGCTTATGAAACACTCAATTCTCAATTAATTCTCCACTTATTTTACATATTTAACTGACTACATTTTTTTCAGATTGCAGTGCAGCAATTCATTCAAGGCTTGCTGAGACAGGAATTTGCAATCATACCACTTTGGGAAAGTATCAACATCTTATTTTGAAAATAAACTAGAAGATATTGATAATAATATTGGATTTATGCAATGTGTGTGTAATGGTTATTGAATATAATTGATAGCAAATTAATACTAGTGAAACAAAAAATTAGTATCATGAAACCAAGACCAATGAATTAAGTAAATGATTCTTATTTAGCATTATTAAGTTGCATGTATTTTTGTTGATGCTGATACTTCATAAACACTATAAAACATGTTTTTATATGGTAAATTTGGAGTATATTAAAAATTCTAATTTTTTATGGCTTATGAAACACTCAATTCTCATGTTAGTATCTTGAAACCTTGACCACTAGAAAGAGAAATTGGATCTGATTTAGCATTAATTACTTTCATACATTACATTAAGGCCAATGTTTCATAAACTCTATAAAACATGTTTTTATATGGTAAATTTGGCGTATTTTACAAATTCATTTTTTTAATTGCTTATAAAATACTCAATTCTCATGTTAGTATCTTGAAACCTTCACCACTAGAAATAGAATATGTTTCTGATTAAGCATTAATTACTTTCATACATTACATTTAAGCCAATACTTCATAAACACTATAAAACCTGTTTTTTATGGTAAATTTGGAGTATATTAAAAATTCAAATTTTTTATGGCTTATGAAACACTCAATTCTCATGTTAGTATCTTGAAACCTTGACCACTAGAAAGAGAAATTGGATCTGATTTAGCATTAATTACTTTCATACATTACATTTAAGCTAATGTTTCATAAACTCTATAAAACATGTTTTTATATGGTAAATTTGACGTATTTTACAAATTCAAATTTTTATGGCTTATGAAACACTAAATTCTCATGTTAGTATCTTGAAACCTTGACCACTAGAAAGAGAAATTGGATCTGATTTAGCATTAATTACTTTCATACATTACATTTAAGCCAATGTTTCATAAACTCTATAAAACATGTTTTTATATGGTAAATTTGACGTATTTTACAAATTCATTTTTTTAATTGCTTATAAAATACTCAATTCTCATGTTAGTATCTTGAAACCTTCACCACTAGAAATAGAATATGTTTCTTATTAAGCATTAATTACTTTCATACATTACATTTAAGCCAATACTTCATAAACACTATAAACATGTTTTATATGGTAAATTTGGAGTATATTAAAAATTCAAATTTTTTATGGCTTATGAAACACTCAATTCTCATGTTAGTATCTTGAAACCTTGACCACTAGAAAGAGATATTGGATCTGATTTAGCATTAATTACTTTCATACATTTCATTTAAGCCAATACTTCATAAACACTATAAAACATGTTTTTATATGGTAAATTTGGCGTATTTTACAAATTCATTTTTTTAATTGCTTATAAAAATACTCAATTCTCATGTTAGTATCTTGAAACCTTCACCACTAGAAATAGAATATGTTTCCTATTAAGCATTAATTACTTCATACTTACATTTAAGCAATGTTTCATAAACTCTATAAAACATGTTTTTATATGGTAAATTTGACGTATTTTACAAATTCATTTTTTTAATTGCTTATAAAATACTCAATTCTCATGTTAGTATCTTGAAACCTTCACCACTAGAAATAGAATATGTTT
>NC_040879.1:39144630-39209064 GCF_003676215.2 Rhopalosiphum maidis | reverse complement strand
TTATTTCATAGTATATGTATTATATTTTATTATAATACCTTGTACCTACTTATATATTTCGCTTAATATTTATTAATCAGTTGTACATTTTTTATTCCTCTATATTATGCATTATATTAATACGACGCATTATTAAATTACAGTATATTTCGATAAGTCTATTTTATTCTTCATTATTGTTTAATAAATGATTTATGTTAATAAAAAAATAAGTGAAGAATTAGTATTTAATTTTTAATATAATATCATAAATTTAAAATAAATGAATTCAAGTTAGAACTTTTACGTAGTCATATAAATATCCTTTAATTTGATTCTAAATAAAAAAATAATTTGTTTTACAGCGATGTGTGTGGGTTTTTTTATCTTTGTTCATATGTTATAGTAGAAAAAAATTTTCGATCTTCGACTTTGCAAATTGAAAACTATTTGATATTTTTGGGAGTGAGAATTAATAATCAGTTCTTTCAAAATAACCGCTATTACTTAAGCGTACCTAGTCGCATTCTTTTTATTAACGTTTAAAATTAAATATGGATACCTATAAAAGCGTATTCCTAATAACGATTTATCTCTTAATATTCTTGTCATTTTGTTATTATTTTAAAAAATATTTATTCGTAACAACTTATAACATTCCTTTAGTACACAAATTATCATTTTCTATGTACAGTAAAATTATCAACACATTTAGATTAATTTTAAGTTATTTGAAATTTTCGAATGTTTTTAATATTTTTTTTTTTTTTTATATAAATGTTGATAAAGATTGTCATGCTTGATCAACCATAAAAGCTTTAAAAATGTATTTCAAGATTCCTGGTAATTTTTTTTTTTAGTGATTTAAATATATTAATAATATATATGCATAATTTTGTGTATGTGTTTAAAGTTTAAATTTTACCAAATTTAGTTTTATTTACTTATAAAATTGACAATTCAGTATTAGTTCCTCGTGAGATATTTTTTTTATATATGAAGCCTAAACTCTAAAAAATATTTGATTGTATTAAATATTTAAATTTAAATTTCAACAAATTGGTTAAATAACGATTCTTTTTATTATTATTTTGTTGTAATGCAAAAATATTATATAGTACACAATTTAGAATACTTAGATTAATTTTAAGCTATCTATTTACTAGGAACTTATTCACGCCATTCTGCATTATTAGCTTAGACATAAATAACAGTTATCTTAGCTTTCAGGTATAGTATATATATACGGACTTGTTTTTTGTAAAATTTGTGTAACCTATTTATATTGATATTTATATAAATACACTCGTTAATATGTTTAATAAATTGGCCTTTAAATATAATCTTCCACTCAGAATCAATTTTATTGTATTAAAAATTCGAACACTTTCTATATAACAGAGCAAGTTCTCCGATTAATAGTTTTGTAAAATTCAATCTTATCTTGAAAATTTATTTTTATGAACTATGATTTTTAAATTAAGTGTTATATTTTACACGATATTTTATTTTTTTAAAGAATTATCCTAGGATATTTAATTGTATATTCAAGACATATAAATCTCTAGTATGTATTAGAAATGTATAATTGTGGACTCTTTTATCACTATAATTGAGGAGGCGTAGTTTAAAGGTTAATGACTAATAAGTAATAATTCTCATGTTTTTATCTGTTCCCGCTATCATTTTAAATGTGTTAAATACGTACCAAAGTCTAACTACCCACTATCATATTATCGTCAATCCCATGTAAAGCCATTTATATTATTGGTATCGGGATCACTTGAATTTTTTTTATAAAGTAAGTAATAACCTATTAGTCCGCTGAAACAAATAATTTATTTTAGTCTTAATTTATCTATTATAGTTATAATATTATGATATATTATAATCTAAATGACCATAATACCTATATTTGTTAGAAAACTTCAATATTATATTTGATCCCTTTATACTAGTTTGTAAAGTTATTAATTATTATTTAGATTCATGTATAACTTGTACTATGTGACATTTGCTATGTATTTGATATCCAATTGCACAATTTGTGATGGTTATATGAAACTAACAATATTATTTTCGATCAATTGTTTATTATTCGAATTACAAATCCACTAGTTCGAAGCATCAATGTCAAATGATAAAATTATAAGAGCCCAGGGGAAAGAAACCTAGTAAAAAGATGATACCCTGCAGGTATTTTCTGGTAGAATATGTATATTTTTTATTAAAACCTTTATTATCGTCCTTGACATTTTTTTTTTTCGTTAGCAGGGCTTAAAACTATAACCTCGATAGTATAAGTTTTTTCTCCCTGCCAAGTATATCTAATTTAATTTCATTTATGGCTAAAGCAAACGCATCACGTTTTGATACGTGTCTTGTGAAGTTGCAAGGCCATGATTTTGATATCCACATGGGATTTTGTTATATGCCAGCCATTAAAAATCACTATTCTGTTTACGTAATCTCTGTTAAGGACAAATTTCAAACTATTAGTTGTGATGACTCATGAATACATAATTTGTAATATAGAAAATTTACGAAAATTAGCTATACATTTATATAACAATTTTATTTGTGTATATTTTTTATATCTAGACTTGAGAAAAATATAAAAAATATTTAAAATTTTAATAATGGTTTAGACATGCTGGTTGTTATATAAAAGCTTGTATACACGATAGAAACGCTTAGGAAAATCTATTTACTAATGCGTGAACTATAGTACTTAAGTACCTAATTTAGGCTATAATATTACGTTTAAAGAGTAAATATTTCAAAAATGCTTAACAACCGAAATTGTTTAATCCCTTAATAATAATATGTAGATGACTGTATAATATTCATAATTTAAGCTTTACTTAATAGATAGTTTAAGTTACCTGCATTAATTTATATTATTTCAAACCATATTTTTTTGAAATACGATAAAAATAGTACATCGTGTTATATCATGTTATTATATTATAAATATTTAATTGGGTGATGGAACAAAGAAATGTATTTCCTTAAAATGAAAATTATTGCTTTAAAATCCTACACAATGAAATTATTATGAAAATATACAACAAAGAACATTAATTGTGCACTTCGCTTTAAACATGTGTGTTAGTAAAATGTTTTTAATTTGTTCTATTTTATGTGCTCGCATAGATCTGGTCGTAAAGGGACGAAGTTTATCGTCTAGAAGTATTTCTATAGTTTCCAGATGTGCATTTTGAATGAGTATAAAGTATATTTCAATTTTCTACTTAAGAGTTTATTACATTTGGCTTGAAGAATAACTCGGTTAAAATTCAATGCTCAATTTATACGTTGTTTAATTATGTATAATGTAATGTATAAATATAAAATATCCATTAGAATTTAGTATATCTATATGAATACACAATAATTACGATAATTACGTACTTGTTGATTATAGTTTATTATCAAACTATAATAATTACAATTTACTATTTGATTTTTAATAAAAAATTGAAATATGTAGATATATTTCATCGGGTTATTAGTAATTTTAGTTAGTTAGGTTTATTAGCTATTTTTAAAATACAGTCATGCATAATAGATATAAATTAAAAAATATCTTCTTGAAATATCTTGTATATTATATATAATCAATTGTATTTATTTTAATTAAATTTAAATATTTTCCTATGAATATATATATTTTTTATAAACAATTTTCTACTCTTCGGAAATTCTAACAATAATAAAGACCGAATGTGAAGAAAATTATATATTTATACAATCTATATTAATGTGTTATAATGGGTATATTTTTATGTTGATTAAATAATTTTTTAAAATATTAAATAATTTTGTACGTAATTAGGGGTAGACACGCGAAGAATACGATTTTTTTTTACAAGATTTTTATAGATTTTTATCTAAAAAAAATCTGATTATATATATAATTAATAGCTATTAAAATTCTGTTTTATTTTACAAAGTATACAATATTTTCATGAAAATGTATTATTTTGGATGGATTGAAAGAGAATAGTAATTTATCAAAATTATGAATACTTACCAGTTACACTAAATTATCTAAAATATAATTATAATATTCTTCATATGTTATAATTAAAGTTAATTATTCAGGTACTTATCTTAATAATCAATATAAAATCTTTATTTATTTTCAAAGTATTGATCAGTAAATAATTAAATTGAAGTTCTTAGTCTAGCCTTTTTTTCTTAATATTAATATCTATTTAACTAATTCAAATTTATTTTATTTCAAAACTGGTGGATTTGTTGTATCTCTTAAAATATTAAGTTTTATAAATGTGTGCCATAATATTATTACTAATAAAAGCAACAAAAAAAATCATCGTAAATAATTCATTCATAAATTGCCTTATTAGTGATGATTCCTGATTACTCACTTTTTATATTTTGGTTTAACCCTTGTTAACTGATGACCCTAGAAGTACTAGTCGCGGTCATTACTGTTCTAATAATTACTAACCAGGTATAATTATTAAAAAAAACTTTAAAAAAGCTGACTAATTTTTTCAACAATATTAATTATAACTTATTTATTTATTTTATTTTACGGGCTTAGCCCTTTGACAAAAGTAAACATATAAAAATCTTATAGTGATAGCAAATAGTTACAAATATATAAATATATTACAACGACGCTAATACGCTAATATATATATGTGTACAAAATAAATATATATATAATATACGCTTATACATTATATAAATATTTTAGAATTTAGATTTTACGTACATCTATTTAATTTGATTTCAAAGACTCCATTTTTAAGTAGTAACAGTAGCTTCTTCAATATACTACTCTACAGTAATGATCAAAATGAATATATATTAAAAACATCAAATAGAAAATAAATGTATTTTTTTTAATTTTAAATTGAAATATATTTTTTATGTTAGGTATTAAACATAAATTTATCTTACTCAAATGTGTTTTAATAAATATATTATGTATACTTAATTTAATTCCATTACGTTTTTAAGTTTTGATGCTTTTTTGTACAAAAGTTATTTTGTTAACATTATTTTAATACAATTAAAAAAAAGTTGACTCAATCTTGCACAACCTATAATGGGTAGAATGTAAATGAATCGTGTAATTTATGTATATTTTCTAATTTCGAGGTTAACTCAATGTTTATAAAAATGTCAACACAACGACCTAGATCATGTAAAACTCTTTCTAATTTTTGTGCATTATTTTAAAATATACAAAAAATTTTTAAAAAAACACTTAATTTAATTTTTATTTGTTAAAAAAATCCAATTTATTTTTAATTATAACGAAACAATAATACAAACCATTTAAAACTATTAAATTTAAACAAATAATTTTATCTGAATTCCAAATGAAAACTATTCAAGAATATTGATTAAATACATTATCTAAACCATTGTGAATGTAGACGTTATAATACCATAATATTATATTGCACTTATAGTCTTATACTTACGTACATTTGAATGATTTACCTATTTTATGTATAAACTTAGTGTAACTTTATCTGTACAAATAACTCCTATTTAATTAATTAAAATGAAATAATAGTAAGTGTATATTAAAAATCTAGCTTTATAAATTTATTTTCTACGTGTTAACTAAGTATAATAATATTAAGAAACTTAAGAAATATTATTCATAAAAATAGAGTAATATTCTTTAACTTATTTTAATAATTAATTTAAAAAACTATAATTTTAAGATAACTCGCATTGTAATTATAATTGTCATATCTATTAGAAATACCAGTTTAATCTATGTGTGATAAAGGTACAAAAGTAATTGTATTATCTATACACTATTCGGGTACTAGGTAGGTAATAAAACGTTAAATGTAAATTTAAATACCCAAACCTAATTTTCAAAATTATAAACATTTATTATTGTTTATAAGAAGTTATAAGTGGTTTATACTTGTATAATATGTGTCTAGGTAGTAAATGCCATAAATTTGGAATATGAACACCCACTGGTTACATTTAACGTGTACCACTTTTATTCTGTCAGTAACACATAACCAATTGAAGTATGATGGCAATGCTTGGGTTTTCCAAAAAATACATAATAAATTAATTATATGTTTATCGGTGACAACTGAAGGGCTACGGGGAAAAACGATATAAGTCAATATTCCTAAAATGTTCAGTATTGCAATTTTAAAGTTGCTGCACACCCTTGGCATCCCATCTCTACCTGTAAAACGATTTTATTTAACTGATGATAACGTGAAACCGGAATGGAAGGGGTGGATTATAGGTAGTACTATAGTGGTATGAATCCAACTCAAAAACAGAGAAACAAGTCGGGGAAAACGTTTCTGTACCCATCATTTGAAAATTTGGTAAAATAAAAATTGTCTACTGGTGATGGCATGCCATTTACGGCGGGTGTATAAAATAATAATGCGTCGGCGGCCGTGTGTGAATGTTCCGCCACCGCCGCAGCCACAGATTGTGTCGAGGAGAAATAGTGTAAATGCCGTTACCGGTACCAATCGATCGCGGCGTGCACACGACTCGCACAGCGTTGCCGGATTGCGCACAATCACGCGAGTGGCGAGTCCGCCACTGTTCGAAATTTCCGGCAGAGTACCCGCAGCGACGGCGGCGGCGCTGCCGAAACGGCAAACACAACTATCGCTCCGCAACGGGCGCTTTATGGGTCGGCCCCTGGGGACAGCGGCAGGGATGACACTCGCTCGAGCTCGGGGCCACTTAATATCGTGCCATTTTCAATTCCGTAGACTTGAGATCCCCCCCGCGCTCACTGAAAAGCGCACGCGCGCCAACACATCTCCCCCTGAGCCCTCCCTATGTCCATCGCCGGCGGTGATGATGATAATAATAATAATTTATACAAATTCCAAATGGTTCCGTCGTGGTGTCGGAACTGGGATTTACCGTGTACAATATGTTTAAAGGTGCGTGTCGCATGCCCTTGAGTAGCCCTAAGACTAAAAAAAATCTTAAAATTTGGTAGGTTTCATTTTGTAGTTATCCTTTCTATGGTGGGGTTACTTCGGTTCAAAGTTTAGTAAAAAAATAATAGATCTTCGATTAGTGCCACCCGAACCGCGCTTGTTCTTACAAAAATCATGGTGTGTTATCTTTTTTTCGGTTTACGACAGTATAGAAATCACACGGTTTATTGTCGATTGACACGTTATATTTTATTATCAAACTAAGAACCTTTATTATATTGTAAAGAAAACAATTAAAATTATTTATTAATTATCTATTATTATTAGGTTGCGCCGAATTGACTTCATTCCGTACTTATTTGCAATAATTGCAATGTGTTATTTATTTAGTCGTTGATTTACGCTCGTTTTTAATAATATGACCGCGACGGAATTTGGTTATTGTTTATTATACTAAAAGCCGAGCCGCCCAGTATCATGACGAACGGTTATTTTGAAAACATATCCGTTACTTCCTACACTATTTTTCTACAAAGTAATCAGTAATTCATGTTACCGAATTAGAGAGGATATCAATGTAACAATATGTCATACTATAATGAAATATATATTTAAATAATAAATAGTCAATAGGTACTTGATATTTTTTAACCCAAATTATGTTAGTGTACCATACTTGTTAATTGGTTTTATTTAAAAGATACAAAACCCTTATATATGTATATTATACATTTGTAGAAAATTATAAAAGCTATTAATTCTATTTTTTTTAATCTTTATATGATATTTTTAAATTTTTAAATTCTAAAAATCTTATTAGGTTTTAATGCAACAATAGGAATTTTGTACAATATTATGTTTTATCAACCTATAATTTTAATGTAATATGTTTAGAGTAAAATGTTTTGATATGTATTTTTACCCCTTTTGCGCTTTATTATATATAAATTGAAATTGATTATGTATATTGTATATACTATATTATATACATGATCATTCAATTAAATCAAATTAATGTTTAATGGTCATTATCTCTGATAAACTATAATTTCAATTTGTCTATTTAGTATTTAAATACAAATACAAGTACAACTACAGATATAATGTATTTAAAGTTTAATGATAATATTTTTCATTTTTTTAAAGTTAAAACATTTGTATGGTTGACTTTTTTCTATTAATCTAGACTCGATCAAGACCTGTTACAATTGAGAGTTGATAATATAATTTTACAATTGTTACTTTTGTTGATTTTATAGTATTTATGTTTATTTATTTGTAATAAATATTCAACTTACTTTTTAATTTCAAAAAATAATTTATTTTCTACCTAAACCTAATATGTGCATTAATTTGTGCATATTAGTTTCTTTGTAACACTCTGTATTCGTTTTGCATCGCAAACTCTCTCTTTTCCAATTATGGTCATCGTCTAAACATTTACCTCACTACATGACATATTTGTTAATTATTTGTTTTACGTTTTTTTTACTACCCTTCTACTAAATTATAAAATCTCTCAGATGATCTTTGTATAATGATTAAAATTATGTAAATAGTAAACATAGTGCATATTGTATGATAATACTTAAAAAATTCCAAATACCTTTTCTACAATCAGTAGTTTATTAAATTCAAAAATCTTATTACTTTTAAAGTATCTGAAGCTTAACATAAACAATTATATTTGGATATTATATTTATTTTTAATCTAGATTAGTAATTTACATAATTCCAACTTTAGTGAACTCATAATATTATCATAAAGTGAGTATAAATCTATAGGTCAAAATAAGTCAAGTATTTTATTTGAAACTATATTTACTGATGTTACTATACTTTGACTATAACTATATACTAAAAAATAACATTTTCCAAAAAGTGGTTAGCCTAATAATTTATTTGATTCAATTAAAAAAAATAAATGTATATTCACCTTGATGATTTTTGTACCATTATACAGCAGTCTAATTACTTTTCAGGAGAAATATGATTTAAACTTTGGTATTAGAGTTCAATCTGTGTAAAAGCCTTAGGAATAACATTATTAGAGTATATAATATTTTATAAACATTAATATTCCATACTATGTTACCTGAATAGCATATAAAAATAAAACTTTTTTGTGAACTTATTTCATTTTAGAAGTACTTAATAAATGTTCTTATGCCTATCTTCTTTTGTTAATATATTTTGAAAGATAATAACAATTTTTTTTAATTATATGGAAAATTGATAAGCAGCATAATAGGAGTGGTTGACGTGGGGGGGACTAAGTACCTCAACTAATTTTTTTGGATACGCTAGCGTCCCCTAATTAAGCATAAAGGGGATGGTGTGGGGTGACCCCCCACCGCCATGGTTATGTGCGTTATTAAAGTGCTAGAGACTATACTTTTTTAAAAGTAGCTGAGTATCTCTTCTACTTTATTTCCAAGTCAACCTCTGCATAATAGGTACCAAATGCAATGTGTTCATTGGTTATATTGTACAAAATAAATAAATTAAGTATCCATTTATAAAATTATTAGAGAAACTAATGTTTGTGTATTCAAAAGCTTAAACTATTAACATCCTTTAGAATATAACATATTTACTTCTATCAATCAATATTATGTTTAATGTATTATTATTTCACATTTAATTTTATACTATAACTAATTTCTATGCTTAGGTACTGGTGAATCGGGGAAATCCACATTTATCAAACAAATGCGGATTATCCATGGTTCTGGTTACTCCGACGAAGACAAAAGAGGGTTCATCAAACTAGTATACCAAAATATATTCATGGCCATGCAGAGTATGATCAGGGCCATGGACATGCTCAAAATACATTACTCTGATCCATCATGTTCTGTAAGTTAATACTAAATTAGTAATTGACATGATACCATATTTTTGATTTCAAAATAATTTAATAAGTTTATAAGGAGTAACTACACAGTTTTTATATTTTTATTCATAGTATATGCCCAAGTGTTGTCGGTTTGTAGATATATACCAAATTGTCTTTTATTTTAATCTAATTATTTTATATAATATATAATTAAAAATTATGCTAAATAGCATTTTCTATGTATAACAGGATGTCCCGTGAGAATTTACCCATTGCAAAATCTCCTGAAATAATGAAAATATTATAATTCTAGTTTTTTAATAAGATTCACAGGGACAAGAACTACAAATATTTCTTGTTTGAATTTATTTTAATGTTTTGGTAAAAAGTTAAAAAATATAATTCTTTATTTAATTATTTTCAAAAAAATTGAAGATAGCCATTTTGTAGTTTGTTTTTCTGAAAATATTAATGTTTCAACATTTTAATTTCAATTATCTCCTGATTTTTAATATTTTTTCTAGTTTTGAAAAAGGCTGTGAATTATTTAATACGATAGTTGTATCATTGTATCAAACATGTAGCCTGTGTGATAGTACGGCCCGGTTTTTCGAAACTAGAAAACAGATATATTTTATACTAACCCCAAATATGTTTAATCTAAATTAACACTGATCATAAATGCCTAACAACAATTAAAGTAATAACTTTAATCATTCAAACATTATTGAAATTAAATCTCTCATAAAGTTATATAACATTTTTTTATTTAAATATATAAAGAGTTATTATTCTTCTAAATTTTAAATAATTTTTAGGATTAATCAATTAATATATTTCAACTTTTATAAATACAAAAAAATAGTACAATATACCTTTATTATGTCTTATGAAGTAATATTTATAAATGTATTTTAAAGGAACGTGCGGAGCTCATTAAAAGTGTAGATTTTGAAACTGTTACAACTTTTGAAAGTCCATACGTCGAAGCGATCAAAGCACTCTGGGGAGACTCTGGCATTCAAGAATGTTATGATCGCAGGCGTGAATACCAGCTCACAGATTCTGCTAAATAGTAAGTAAAAAATTTTTCTCTGGGCAACATTTAATGTACTATGATATATTATCTTATGTAAAAAGATGCATTTAAAATGTATTCAGATATTGGTTTGTGAAATCTAGCTATCAGTAAAAATGATGTTCAATAAAAATCAGTCCACATGCATTAAAATAAAATATATGAATTCCTTTTATAATTATAAAGTATATAACTTTTAGTCATATACAACATACATAATAATTATTAATCAATAAATTGAAAGTAAATACATATTACTTTATTATAATTAATGAAATTTATAGTTTTTTATTATGGGTTTGAATGTTTGTTTCTTTGTATTAAAATATTTCGAATAACTTTATACTCATTTACAGTTATTTAATGGAAATAGACAGAGTGGCCAGTCCAAATTATCTGCCCACAGAACAAGACATACTTAGAGTAAGGGTACCCACGACGGGCATTATCGAATACCCGTTCGATCTAGAAGAAATTCGGTTTAGGTAAAAAAAAATAGCATGATGTACAATTTTAAATATATAAGTTTTTTGCTTGCGCATGTGTTTATTATGTGTATCTATTTCTCCATATATTATTGCCAATTTATTTTTAAAATGCATGGATGTTATTGTTTATTGCTAATAATACTAATCAAACACACTACATAGTCTATTCTTTCAATGGTTTCTGCAAAATAAATATAACAGTAACATAAACATCATGTTCTAATGTACACTGTAAAACTAAAATATTCGTATCGACTAGAAATTGTGATAGGGTAACGTGTTAAAATTCAAGAATTAACAATATGTTAAAACAACTTTTTTTAAAAATCTACTAATACAAAATCATAAAATGTATTGATTACTTATAATATTTTTAAATAAAAAATGTATTTCAAACATATATAAATAATAATATTTCACACAGTTACTTAAGCGACTTAGCAAGAATTGAAGCCCCTGATTATTTACCTACCGAACAGGACATTCTACGTGCTAGGGCTCCAACTACAGGCATTATCGAGTACCCTTTCGATCTTGATGGTATTGTCTTCAGGTATCATTGTAAAACATGTACATTACCAAAACCTTAAATATCCTGATGTAGCTAACCCTATAAGTCATTATGCTCCAAAAAAAATTCAAAAAAAAAATATATATATATATATTATTTACCTATTGATATTAAACTAATCATATGTATTTGTGCTATTAACCTGTCAATAATATTTTGATCAATTACAATCACTACAGAAATTACAATACATTTTAAGGTGTTGCACTTTATTTGTTTAATTAGCTTTCATAAAAATTATTTTAGCTTTTATTTTTTTTTTTTTTTTGCTGATTTTGATGGTAAATTATTAATTAGTTGTGCTTTTTTTTTATTTATAAATATCAATTATTTTATTATTTAGAAAATATATTATTATTAATAACTTTTTATATTATTTTGCTTAAAATAAAAAAACAAAAAAACAATAATCTAACAAATGCTTTTTTTATATGAAGTAAATTTGGGTATAATTTAATATAATTTAGTATAATTTTATTTTATTTTATTTTTTTATTTTTTTTTTTAATATCAAATATTGACATTTAGGATGGTCGATGTTGGAGGCCAGAGATCAGAAAGACGAAAATGGATCCACTGTTTTGAGAATGTAACATCCATTATATTCTTAGTGGCACTTAGTGAATACGATCAGATTCTTTTTGAATCCGAAAACGAAGTATATATTTTTCATTTTCTTATTTTATTATACATTTAATTAATTGTTATTATTATTATTTATATTCAGAATAGGATGGAAGAATCCAAAGCATTATTCAAAACTATCATAACATATCCTTGGTTCCAACACTCATCAGTAATATTGTTTTTGAACAAAAAGGATCTTCTCGAAGAAAAAATCATGTATTCTCATCTGGTAGATTACTTTCCAGACTTTGAGGGTAAGCCTATATATATATATATATACTTATAAATATTGAGAAAATACTAGTTTGTTATTAAAACTACAAAGTGACAATATCTTATGTTTAAATATACTTTAACTCATGACATTTCCAGATTGTTCACAAATCTGTACATTTTGAATATTATATTTTATAGAATTTTAATTATAATACTTTTCCACTAAACTTCTGTCAGGTATCTACATTGAGTTCATTGCAAGCAATAGATTATTTCCCTTTATTAATTAAAATAAAATAATTATTATAATCCAATTTTATTAATTCCATAATATAAAATTATTATTCCCATACAGTATATTTTTGAAGTCAAAATGACATTAGCACTGGATACTTAAAAAATAAAAATATACTGTTTGGTTTCAACATATTTGTACATATTTTAATAAAATATTGTCTTTTATTGTATATATACTAATAATTAAGGTTCAGATTTTAATGGCAATTTCATTTTTTTTCTAGAAGCTTTAAAATATTTTTTCCGAGTACTATATCCATCTTGTGTAATGAAGAATTGAAAAATACAATTTCTATTTTAAAATCATTTTCCTTCTATCATTTATAAATGTGTAAATTAATATCAAATTATCTCCTTAAACTGTGTACTTTACTTTTAATGATAGAGAAAACAATTACTAGGAAATGGCAAGTGATTAATTGCAAAGAATTGTTTAGTTAAATTTGTTGAACCTATTTGTTTTTAAATAATTAATAACTTGTTGCTTAAAAAATGCTGCCATTAAATGATATTTAATAGTATAAACATTATAAATAATACAAAATAATACAATCTTTCACTTTTTTTAAAAATCATTTTTTAGACCAATTTTTTGATAGCCATTGTTTAGTACATTAAATGGAATTTTATTAGGACATTTTTGAAGTTTTTAGATCATTCAAATCCAAACCCTGATAATAATACATAACATAACATCCATTGACCAAAGCAATTATATAACTTTTTTATTTAAACATTTAAAATTCAAGTACGTCAATATATACTAGTAACAATACTAGCATTATACTTTTATCAACTATATTTTAAATGATCTGATAAGATAGCTGATGTGATTTGTTTTAAAATAAATAAAATTAACGGCATAATATAATATTTTAGGTATAATCAAATATGGTTTTTCAATTTAAAAATTTAAAACAACTTCAAATTTTTGTTTTATTATGTCGCAACATAATTGATTTTTTTTTATAAATAAATAATTTTAGTTGAAATACTACTGAAGACTGGATTTTTTATTTTAATTGTTGAGGCTGAAAAAAATATAACATTAATCTTGGTTTCCATATCTAATGTAAATTGGTGTTTGTTTAAAAATTTTTTTAGAAAATTAGAGATATTAAATATAATCTATTCGGTTTTAAAATAAATATTTTAAAAATCATTTTTATACTAATTGTATTGAGTATAGTAGGTTCTATAATTTTTAATCAATATTTAAAAAAAAAACTTATACTTCAGTGTTTAAATTTTTAGTTTTTTACATTTTTATGAAAAACTTATTTTGATAAATAGGTAGTAAACAAGACAATGATGCTGCTCAGCAATATATTTTGAAAATGTATCTTAAAACAAATCCAGACCCTGATCGCATGTGTTATTCACATTTTACAGTTGCTACAGGTTATATATTAGTCTATAACATTAACCCTTCATCCTGTAATTATTCCTGTGAATTTCACATTACCGGCTGTAATTAGTATGTATATATTGCATATTACCTTTTTATTACTTTTAAACCTCACCTTTCTGGTTTTCATTGTAGTAATATTACACTTAAATAACAATACATTGAATTATTATAATACAAATAAAAATACTTATACATTTGTTATAATTTATTAAAAATGTAGGTCCAACTCTTGATTATAACACCACTAACCATTTTATCAAATGATATAAAATTTATTTTAATGAAACTCTTTCAAATTCAATACTCAATTAGATACTATACATGAAATTGTTGATTTATTAACTGGTTATGCGATATCTAGTTTAAAAATGTGTAGTGATATTTGTAATGATTCACTTTAAAACTCGCATAATAGATGATTCTGTTACAAAACAGAATTGGTGAAGAATAAACATATCACAACTTTATTAAGTAAATATGGATTTCCTAGGGACACAGTATATAGAATTAATATTAATTTTATATGGCTACAAATAATATATGTATTCAAAATATTAAACTGATTTTATATTTGTAACCAATTTAATTGTCTTAGGTCCTCAAAGGGACGCCATAAGTGCACGAGAGTTTATACTAAGGATGTTTGTGGATTTGAATCCTGATAGTGAGAAAATAATTTATTCACATTTCACATGTGCCACAGGTATTTAACAGAATTGATAATCGTGCATGAGCTTATGGGTCTTCTGGGTTTTTTTTTTTGTGTGTATTGTATTCAATGTGGTTATGCATGAATTAATAAAAATGAATGAAAGTTTATATTTTTACAGTTCAACATTTACCAAACATCAGTTTTATTTTACATAATTTATACTTCAATACTTATTTGATGTATAGTATTTTTACTGTTAAGGTGTTGTAAAGAAGCAATTTTAAATTATTTATCCAAATAAATGTATAGTTATGGGACCTGGACCTTATCAATTATCATGTAATTATAACTATGTATAAATATATTTTTAAATTAATATTTTTATTAGAATCCAAAAACTATCCATGTAAATAATTAGTGTTACCTATATTTTCTTAATCATTATATAATCCATATATTTTAATTTTATCGATATTTTTTTTTCCATGCAATAAAATTAATTAATTAAACAACAATAATATTAATTATGTGATGTTTTTACATGCTGCTTGTTTTTACAACAAATCAGATACGGAAAATATAAAACTGGTGTTTTGTGCTGTTAAAGATACAATTATGCAAAGTGCTTTAAAAGAATTCAATCTAGCCTAATTGTTATTACTTATTACTATTATTATCATTATTCTTATTATTACTCTTATTATTATTATTATTATTATTATTATTATCATCATTATTATTATTATTATTATTATAATTATTATTATTATTATTTAAAATAATAATTCTAACAAATATTAGAACATATTTTATTTTCATTGTGTTTTATTGAAAATTATTAAATCAATAAAATTATTTATTTTATTTTACTTAGTGTGTTTTGTCTTTTTTTTAATAATTTATATACCTAATTGTTTAAATGGTATACTATACAATACATTAATTAAATAATAGCTATTACTCATAAATTTTGCGTTTTCTTGTGGGTTTTAAATTATTAGATTCTTTGCTTGAAATGCTGAGCCATAATTTTTGCATGCTGATATGGTTATCAATAATTTCTCATTACGTATATAGTTTTCTAAGGTAATATCAAACATTTTCAATTTACTAACACGCCATTTATTTAAATGTTTGCATGTTATTTTGTTTAATAATAACACAAGCATGTCTTTTAAAATGTGATACTATGAAATCTTAATTTTAATTCAACGTATAACAAATTATTTTCAGATACCGAAAACATTAGATTTGTCTTTGCGGCAGTGAAAGACACCATACTACAATCCAATCTCAAAGAATACAACCTTGTGTAATATTGCACAAATAACGCGAAACCCCATATGTTAATATTTTTTACTATTATAATGTTAAAATAACAATACGATTAGTATAAATCCTAATTATATATAAAAACAAACAACAAAAAAGTAAAAAAAAAAAACGAGAAAATGTATCCTATGTTTTTTGTACAATATTTTTAACAGAGTACGTTTTCTCTCACATTTTTATCTCCATGAGTGTCAGTTTGTTAATGTTGGTGTCGTGTGTGAGTCGGTGTAAATCCGTCATGATTTCGATAACATAACATATAAAGGGTAACTTAAATTTTTTTTTTAATACAAATTTTTTACTTATGTAAAAATTAATTGAAAGAAAATTATGATTAATACTTTTTATAAGAGCGCATTTTTTTTTAATTTAATTTATTTTTTTTATTTAAAAAAAATATATGGTTAATCTCCTATATGATGTTCATTGCATTTAACCCTTATGTTATAATAATTATACAAACTATATAATATTTAAATATTAAAAAAAATGTCAATATGAAAAATATTTGTACATAAATCTAATGAGATTAAGAAATTATTAATATCAGAATATAAATGTTTAAATGTAAGTAAAAACAAAACAAAAAACAAATGTTATCCCCCCCCCCATTACCTAATTATTTATAATTGTTTTCTTAAATGAAAAGTTATTTTTATTTTATTAACATCATGAGGTGGAGGTTTTACTTGTGCAATTTTAATAATTTATTAAACCCTTAAATTTATATAAGGGTAGTTCTAGTCAGTCTCGTTAAAAACTATAAAACATACATTTTAAGCAAATATTGTGAAATTTTCTGAGTTACCTGTGTAAATTTTATTGATTTTAAAAAAAAATTGTAATTTTTGGTATTTATATTGATAATCTATGGGAAACATCTCAACATTGTGCTCACCCCATTTTCGCTCTGTATTTTATTTAAAATTTAAGACACTCGTTTTACTTGTTATTATTATTATTATTATTATTATTATTTAATATTTATACATATAATTATGTGTTTGTGTGTGTGTGTGTGAGTGAATGAATGTGTGAGTGAATATATTATGCTTAGAAAAGTCGAGAGGATTAACCTCGACAATCAAAACATATTATACTATCAACAAATGGCGCTAATTTTTCTTATCTTTTAATAATTGTTTATACATATTATTTTAAAAAATAAACAAGATCTCCCCTCACAATTTAAAAAAAAAATAATTAACAAAATTAAATGATTTTAGTAGTAGTAGTAGCAGAAGTTAATTTTAATAAAAATAACGATTAATATGATTAATGTATTTTCTTATAGGACAAATACATACAAACACACAGGTATCGTGTATTATCCAAACACCTCATCAAACACTTCCATACTAATAAGTGATAAAAATTATCAATGTAATAAGTGCTCTTTTGCTTTTCTATTTGTTTGCATGAATCTTCATCTGACCAATTCACCAATATAATGAATAATGAGTACCTCCTAGTTAATATTAATAAAATAAATACACGCCCATTTCTACTTCTTCTGCTACTGCTACACTTCTGTTGTTTCATTACACAGACCAAAATCAGTGTTCTTAATCAGTATCTCATCTTTCATATTTATTTATTTTTTTCAAAAGTATTTTAGTGAGAATTTTCAAATGTATCATCGGACTGACCTCGTAAATAAATATGTATAATGTACGTCTAATAATAATGTTAATATAATTAATTTTTCTGGGGTGATCACATCAACTCGACCACCTGGTGTATTTTAAATTTAATGTATTTTTTTTCCTTTTTCCATTGTATAAATATTGTTTTATACTATTGCAAGCCATTATTTTCAATACTTTTATAATATATGGTAATAAAATAACATAATATATAAAACGACCATTGTCGCACGTAAATATGTTATGTATTTATTTTATTTTATTTTTGTTTTTTATCAACAGTCAAACACAAATAAAATATATACATATGTATGGATAATTGATGTTAAATGTTTTGTAAGCCACATTTTATTATTTATATTCTGATATTAAATTTTTGGTTTTATTAAATTATGTTATATTTTTTCCGTTTTTTTTTTTTTTTTAATCAAATAAGAAATGCTGCCGGTTTTTTTTATTATTATTTTGTTTTGTTCTTTTTTTTTTTTGTTTTTACTTATCGGTCATCCGATAAAACTAGTGCAATTTCACTTTAAAATTATATGCAAACATAATTATCAAAAAGTACTTAGTCAAAGTGTTACCTGTTAGTTTACAGTACTAACGAAAATATGTATGTACATAATATATACATCTATCATATATGTATATGTATAAAAAAAATTTATTTATATATACATAAATGTTCATGTATAATAAATTGTTTTAATAACAATCAAATGTTGGATAAAAAATATTCCTTGAGTTCATTATTTTGATACACATGTATATAGTTTTTTTTCTGTGTGATGTCTAATGTGAATTTTTTTCAAAAAGAAAATATACAATTATATCGCTTTTTAAATGGTTCTTTTTCTTTTCTATTTTTATAACATATAATACATTTCAGTTTTTTTTTTCAAATTAATAACAAAACAAAATCATTTCAAAAAGATTTGATTTATTCCATGTTATTGTTTATAGTGTTCATGTTTTGGTTTTGAGCAACTTAGTTAGATTTTAACAATATATTTTATGTATTATTTTCTTTTTAACTTTATTATTTTTCAACATTTTCATTTAAAAGTTAACGTATTTGAGTTTATGTATTACTATATTATTATTAATGTTATGATTTTTTTTTTATTATTATTATTATTATTCATATTTAAAACAACATATATTTCTACAAATAGACCCTTTAACTTATTTTAATTTGTTTTTTCTCTGGCTTCAATATTTATCAATTTGAGTGTATTGAGATGATCAACATATATTTATTATTCATAAATAATATTATCTTTGATTGACAATTATACTGCATATTTATATAATCTATTAGCTTTCATTTAACAAAAAAAAAAATTGTGTTTGTATTGCCATCGTCAACATTGTATGACCAACCACCAACAAGAGGAAAAATAATAATTAAATAAATAAAACCATTTAAATATCAATTATTATAATCTATCCATTTATTTTGCTCTATGTCAGATAGTAATAATAAACAAAAATAAATTATCCCAATTTATTTAGTTCAAACAGTCTATGTTAATTTGATCATATTTTGTAAAATTGTTATTTTCTGTAGGTATAAGTTTCAAATAGTATTCGATACAAGTCTACAATGTCCTAATGATAATAGTACAGCTAAATAATTTTAAAATTATAAATTTGCAGTTAGGTATGAACAATTTGTCGATTATATTTTGAAATTTGATGAAGTAAGAAAGTGAAATATTCTAAGTCTTGAAGAAAACACAAAAATGTTTCACTGTACCTATTGTATATTGACTTAATTAATATAAGTATCTATTATCAAGTTCTCAGCTATAACACATTATTATAATTCATTCTTAGTTTATTTAATATTTCAATGTTGTTTAAAATGAGAAGGAAACATAAATATAGTTACATTTGGCACATTTATCATTATACAATGACGAAATAACATTGAACATTGGATAACAATGTTTTTGTTTTTTTTTATCTATGGTAGAAGGGTTTATGAAGCGAGTAAGTTTACATTATAATTTATTATAACACATATTCACTGCTAAATTGTGTTATTCACACATTTTTTTAGTGAAATCTTTTAGTATTAATTTTTCTATACATATTAAATATAGTGTTTTTGGAAAACTAAACACTGAAATTAAACTGATGACTAGGTCATCTGGTTTCCAAACGGTAAACTTCTAGTTCAAGGCAGCCAAATTTAAAAAGTTTTTAACCAAGTACAAATAATTGTAATAATGTTAGTAATTTTAATAAATATAATTAATTTAGCCAGCAAATCTTTAAAATAGTCACAATAATTTTATTTTAAGCTATTACTGTTTTATTCACATTCAAATATAAACATATAATACATAATTCAATAACCTAACAGTTAAAAAATTCTTTATACAATATGTGCTTACCAAAAATTTTTCCACCTAGTGCTGGCCAGTGACCACTAACCATTGCACATATTAAATATAAAAACTAAAATTAACACCTCATTATTTTAATCTTTTATTTAATAATTTTCAATTATACAAAAATAATAAATAAAATAAAATCTTTTACTCTATCAAGCCTAATTAACATATAATTTGTCATTATTAATTACACTCAATTTGAGTTAAGAACTATACTCAGCGCCGGATTGGCAAGATATCAGCCAACAGAGTTATATATAAACTGTGGTCGAAGTTCTGCTAATGCTTCTGAAACAACCTTAATTATTTTTCCAGCAGTTGTCTTGTGTATCCCAGCGAACCCACCACAAGCAGCCCACCGGGATACCGGGAGATTCCCGGTGGCTTGATTTATTGGAATTTGTCATTGGCCTGACGGCTATATCACATTATTTTTTTTGAATATTTCCTGTTACCCAAGTTAACTTTGAACCATCATTTTCTACATTAAAGTATATAATAAAAAAAGGTTAAGAAGTAAACTTAGTAATAAAAATGCTGAAGCGTTTAGTTAGTTGAAAAATAAATTTTGATAAGTATTGATAATGATCAAATAATTAATTTATTGTCATAAAAAAGTAACTTCTTTCAACATGTCTTTAAAATGTCATAACTTATTATTTATATTTAAAATATAAAATTGATTATAAAAGCTTAATTTAATGTATATTCTGTTAGGTGTCTATTTTTTTTATATCCTCTTTTATATAATAATAACTAAATAATTATAAAATAAATTGGTGAGGAGGGGGTAGAATATAAATTTAGCCATTTCCTACCCGCCACCACTAAAGTAACGCCTATCAGGTAAACATTGATATGTGGCCTGGGCACAGATATGTATAATAAACTAGATTGCTAACTGCTGCATCCTATCAATGTGTTTAGTTGAAGCAGACAGCAGCCATTTAATTCGAGGCCTATGGGCTTTATCACGGCCTTAGATTTGTTTGATAAGGAAGCCGATAAAAAAAATAAATAATTAAATTATAAAACAAATTTTTATTGCACGTTATTTTTCTTATTTAAACAAATTTTGTATCTAAATATCAATAACAATTTTTAACATAGTTTATTCAGATAGGTTAACAATTTTTACATGTTATAAAATAAAATGGTTTTACTGAGTTTCTGTCGTTTACTAGCAGTTTTCATAATCGAGGATGTTATTATTTTACTGTAAGAATATAATCTCACGTTAAGATAGGTTCTGGTTACTTTGTTTATAATATCGATTTTGTGAGGTCTTGCCAATAAATCTGTTGAATTCCAGCAAGCATCACATTTTGGAAATAGCGTGGTGTCTGTCGCCAGTGAGTTTTGGACATTTATCATAATTTTTAAATCCATATTTTTAATAAACATTTGTTTTTTATCCACCATAATGGTTTTAAATAATGTTTCTGTCAATTTAACAATTTTGTATACCCCATAAGAAGCATACTTCAAACCGCCTCTGTTTTTCATAATTGTAAAATATTTTGGTGTGGTATTATTTTGATAAACGTGATCATTTTCAATGTATGGATCTGTAATAGCTTCAATACAACCATCACATTTCAAAGTTGGGATTAGTTTTTTAACAATATATCCACTTATGTAATATAATATATTTTCAATAGTGATGCTATTAAAATCTAATTTATTGTACTGTTCTGCTAACAATGAAATATCAAATTCATTTTCTAAATTTTGTTCTGGTGCTTTATATTTCCATTTGATTGAAAAAAGAGAATCTTCATGAGGTGACATCAGTGTACAGTTTCCTGAGCTAAGTCTTATTGAAGTGTGCAATAAAGTACTTTTTAGAGCATGTTTGAATTGCAAACAGGTAGGATTATTATTATGACCCAATCGACCTCTCATAAATCCAAAAAAAATTTCTATTGCATCTTGGCTTAATTTGTATGTCAGAATAAATTTAAAATGTTGATTTATTAACAAATCCTTTGCTATAGCTATAGTAGATTTTATGGATGCAGCAAAACCTAATATGAATGTTTTTCTTTTACTTTTCCACAGATCTTGCCCAGTAGCTGTCTTCAGTGAATACAAATAGTCAATATTATTTTTCATTTTTGTTTCTAAGTATTGAATATTTTGTTTATTAATTGGTTGTTTAAAGCCTTTTGCATATGGGTTTCTGGAATTCAAGAAATCAAAAATCTCATCTACAACCCTGATGAATCTTATTGTTGCATCACAATTTTCAAAATCTTTTGAGGTCTTGGATAGAAATTGTAGAGAGTCTGCGACGGAACTGCTAAGTGTTTGAACTGCTAACTTTACCTTCATACTATTGCTTTTCCAATTTATATGTGAAGAGTTTATCTTGTTTGCCAATTTAAAGCCCATGTCGTTTTGCAGTTCAAATAATTTATGAATATATCTCCATTCAATAAGACTGTTGTTTGAATCTTTAAATACTCCTAGTGTTCCCAAAGCATTCCTAGCTAATTTAACATTATGGCATGCATCAGGTGTGAAATAAACATTAGCTTTAGTTGAAGTTATCGAAAAATCAGACTTGATAAAATCAAAAGGTTGGTCTAGATCACATCCTAGAGTTTTAAAAGTTGAAGAATTAGCATATGCTCCATCACAGGTGACTGCCACAACATTAATCCCAAATTTATCACATTGGGTAATAGCAATCCTAATTAATTGAGCTTGTACATTTGATTTAATTTTATCTACAAACCAATACCCAATTGGCCATTTCCATTTTTGTTTTAAGCTAGACAACATAAAAACTAAAACCTCCGTTGACTCTTTTTCACAGTCTTCAACTGTCAAACTATTACCATAGTCACAATAACCAACAAACCTTAAAAAATTTTAATTTATAAATTTATATCTAGTTATAATATATTCAACTATGAATAATATTTTCTAATAATACATACATATGACTAACTTTATCCCACTGAACTGATTTTTTAATACTCATGGAGTCTAATATCAAACAACAAAATTTGTCTTCTTTGGGAAATTTACCTATTTCTAATAGGACATCTTGTAAAATACCAGTTTCAGCATTTATATTTGATACCCAATTTCGTATAGCACTTGGATTAGGCAAAGAAATTGAAGTCCTTTAAATTACAATTTATTTTTCAAAATTACAATTTCTGTAACTCAAATATATAATTGTTTCAGTTATTGAGGATATATACCTACCTAACATAGTTATATGCTTTTGGAGAATAAAAATAAAGTGTAGTTGCAAACTTTTTTACTTCTTCGCTGTATCGCCTTGCAGTAGGAGCCACATTACCATTATTTATAATATCTTTTAAAAAAACCTCAGTAAAATTTTTTTCAATTATATTAGTAGTTTCTCTATCAGTACAGGATCCAATAGTAGACATCAATTGCTGATAAGAATAATTTTTATTAATAAAAATTACAATATAGTTTATTAATATATAAATATACAGTTAAGTTTCACTCATCCGGTAATCAGTCATCACTAATCACTAGAGGCATTTCACATATTATAATAACTTATTAAGTGTGTACTAAGACTAAGCCAATCTTTCTCAGTTAGCATTTACGTAAATACCTCAAGTGAATTTATTTTTGTGTTCTGCCTTCTAACCGTTTGTTGTAAAAGTTTAATTCGCTTTTTGAGGTTGGCTTTTTTTGGTGTATCAAACAATTTTTTTTTAAATTTTCTTTTAAGTGTTGGTGTATATGTAGGGGTATGAGGTGACTGGCTGGAATCTGCAACAAATTTAATACATGACAAAGCATTATTGTATATAAATTAAAATTGTTAACATATTTAACTTACTAGGTCCAATAAAAGTCAGATCGACAACTTCATAATTACACCCAGCATTTTCAACACCAGAATCAATAGGTAAATTAGGAGAAGTAGTTATTATATTAATTATATTTGATGAAGAAGAAACTGTAGATAAAAATGTAATTTACTTAATATAGGTAAGTAGTAGTAATAGGTAAGTAGTACAAATACAACATTGAATGTAAAGAAGAATTTAATTTTACCTGAAGAACTATAATTGTGATCAAATTTGTTGCTGCTTAAACATTTTATTGCTTTTTTGGAACAATCGAAATTGGATGGTATAGCTGTATTTTTTAATATAAGTTTTTCGGGGGCTTCAACAAATTCACTTTTATTAAAATGGAGACTGCATAAGCGTGAAAATTTTGTTGGAATGAAGTTATCTCTTTGGATAGAGTGCACCCATTTTTGTCTCCTTAACTCATCGATTGGAAATCTATAATTAAAAACAAAATATCAAACACATTATTAAAAGTGTATTTCAGTAGAGCTAATTATTTTTGATAACTTTTTTGTAAAGTATTTAGTTACCTAAATAATTTTGTAGTTGAACCAACAACCCCGTCCTTGCTACTGCATCCATCAGCACAGCACTTATATGGCATAATTGGAAAAATAGCATAAAAATATTAAGTCTCAAAACAATATACCTATTGCAAAAAACAGAACACAACAATACTGTCAACAGTGTCAACTACTCAGTTTTGAGTTTTCACAGTAGTACAGTACACAAGTCAACAGACAACAACAACAATTGATAAGGCAAAATCTACATCGGCCTCGATTAAAATGGCGGATAATAACTTCGCATATTATCATCAGTTAGCAATCTAGTTTATTATACATATCTGTGGGCCTGGGTAATTAATTTTCTTGGCCTGAATTTATCTCACAGGCCGTCCCTGCAAGCAGCTATAAATGATCCAGTTGCATAGTACCGTAATATCATTAATAGTTTTTGACCTGGTGTTACTGCATTATTTCTACAAATTCATTAAATATAACATAATGCTTATCATTTTAAATCATGCATATCAATTATTAATAGTAATAAAAAATATTAGAGATCGAAACCAATTTAACCGGTTTTCTAAAATGTTTTTTCATTTATTAACACCATAGGCGTAAGCAAAACCAAAATCTTTAAAACCGTTAAATGTTGAAAGGGTTTAGACAAAGGTGGGTAAGTTGGTGAAAATAATTAACTGTGGCTAGTTAAGTTTATTCAATTAAATTGTCTTCAGTTAAAAGTTAAAAATTAGCAATAAAATTAATTTAACTTAATAAGTTTAAAGTTAAGATTGAAAATAAAATTAACTCTTCTCAGTTAAAAAAAAAAAATTTTTCATATATTTTAAAAATTAATTTAATAATTGTTAATTTGTAAAAAGATTGTTTAATAATTTAAGTTGAACTACAAAATAAATAATACAATAATTATACAAAAATAGTGTAATGATAAAAATCAAAAGAATTAGTTTCGTCTAAATTAAAATTAACTTAATTGCACAACTATGATTTTTAATCATAAAAACTTAAGTTAAGCCAGTAACAACTTTTATTGAATAAATAATTAAGTTAAGTTAAAAATAAAAATAATTAAGTAGTTAAGTTAATGCCCACCTTTGGGTTTCGATTCTTGAAAAATATACAAACCTATCAGTAGGTGATGCGATCTTTGTCTCTATGACATCAAGGATAAACTTCACAGTAGTTTTGGTCAAACAAAATTATCCTTCCAAACCTGAAAATGATCTGGTCAATCACGATTAGTTTTTACCTGTCGAGGGAAACCTACTATACAAGCAAGTTCAAATAAACTGCTATCTGAATCACTATAACGACCATCATCATTGTTGACTTCATCATAACCCAAAACATCCATGACAGTAAACAAATAAAATAGAAAATAATAATTTAAATACAAATTTATAATTTTATAAGATATAAAATAAAAATATTCAAAATTTCAAATGAGTAAACAGTAAACACAAGAATACAAATTTTATTATCAAATTGATAACATAAAAATATTGAAAAAAAAAGTAAACAAAAACTCAATTGCCAATCAAAAGCTTTAAAGGACTGTAGTATTATGTTTAACCGCCCAACTTCATCGGTTGATAAGTTAATGAAAACATAATCAACCCTTTTTTGCCTTACGGACGTCTGTAATACAGGCTGGAATAGTTTATGGAGCGTTAAATTGTAACCGGCACAAAACCGATGATTGAAATACCAGGGCCTTAGAAATTTCTAACATTTGATTACAGCTACAGCTATTGTAGGGTTCAAAAAATTAGCATCAATTATATTTTCTACCAACGTTAATACTCTTATCACTGTAATAAAAAAAAATTTGACTAAACGCTCAAAAAACCATCCTCAGAGTTTTACTCTGTAACTCACCAGACCAATCCAGTCCAGACTGTATTCGGCAGAGAACAACTTTTGTTATATTGTAAATCATAAATTATGATTAATGATATTTAAAAAAATAAAACAATGAGTTTTGAATAAATTTTATTAGTTAATTAAAAAATGATAATAATAATAAATTGTGAAAGTTAAAAATCCTTAATGAAACCGAAAATCACTTATTACATACAAATAATTAAATAATTTAAAACTTAAATTTTTTATTAAATCTTGATTTAAAAGTAGTATTTGATTAATATTATTTATTTAAATTCAAGGACAGTCTTCTTATTTTTATAACAAATGGAATTTTCCTTCATGTTCAATGTGATCAAAAAAAAACACATTTAACTTTTCAATAGGCATACCCATTACAGTATTTATAGCAGTCTGGGATACCATTGCACCAACAATAGAAGTCGCTGGACTCAACTCGCAAAATAATTCACTAAAATACAAACAATTGAATAATAGTTAATAGTTTAATTTAAACGGTTACACAGTTTATTTATACACATACCCATAGTATTCATCAAATAGACTATTATCAGTATTAGTTTGATCTGGAGATAAGTTAATAAGTAACTTCAATTCTTCAATATCTTCTTCGCAAGTATCAGGATTCGGTTTACGATTAGATTCAGATTGAAATTTTAATAAAGCTAAAAAAAAAATTCAATTTTAAATTATTTTATTTAGTTAAAATATAACCAATAATAAAATCAATATTAGGGTACCTGAAGTCAAAAAATATAGCTGCGGTACATTTTTAGGAATAGGAACAATATTGCTTTGATCAATGTTTGGAAACACCTCGCCATACAAAGAATGTTCAAAATTACTTAAACAATAAAATATTTATAATTATTATATTTATTATAGTTATAAAATTTATTATTACTTACATGTCCTGAAAAAAGTATCCAAATAAACCATAAACATCAGCAATGAATAATTTTACTTTAGCTTTTCTACAATTTTCACTCAATCTTTTATAAGTATTCGGAGAACATTCAGTGGCTATGACAACATCAAATGAGGTAACAAAACTATCAACATTTTGTTCAATAGGTGTTGTATCTACAATGACTTTCACATTTGGGTTTAGCTTTTGAGCAGCACTCATACTTGCTTTAGCACGCTAAAATTACATATTAATTAATATAACAATAACAATATTATTACACTCTATACTTTGAAATAACTAGATGCCAAAACTTACATTACGTTCTTGACTATCGCGTGGGATAAGGAACTGTGAACAATGGTCTAATATTGACACTTCTGTATGATCTTTCAATGTAATAGAATTCACACCAATCAATATCAAATTTTTAGCTATCTCTGCGCCTAAGCCTTGCATTCCGATTAAAAGTACTTTTGATGCTCTTAATCTAGAAAGTATTAAAAATTTAAACATGTATGAAACAAAAATTTAATCATTTCGTAGCTACACATACTTGTTTTGTCCATCGTAACCCCACAGGCGTATTTGTCGGTCATAAACCTTGCGTTCGTCTTTCGACATTTGATCATCACCATTTTTTGTAATTTCGGAAGCCATGTCGTATAAAATTCAATGAGTCACAGATACTATAATATACTTAAGTAAGGAAAAAAACGATAATATTATCTACGTAAAAATGTAATCTTTTAAATTTTGCAGTGAATCACTAGAACACGAGGTACGCGTATTGCCGAACAATAAGGGTAATACAAGACTTGACGAACAGTGTAACACAAATCACAATATTAGATTGGTAGGTAATCGGTAATAATTAAAATTAAAATTGAAGAATGAACTTGGAGATGAACATGAAGCAATCAAGTTATAACAATAGCAATTGGAAACTGGAAATCCGTGATCCGTCATAGAACAAAATAGCGCATAACAACTATACAGCTTACCAATGTGTAAACAGTATTGTATATTATGTATATAACATACAGCCCGCCAAGCCGGCTAAACAGTAAACGAAGTAACCAACACAAACTAACCAGCTGTGAAGGTATGGTACATGATGGTATAAAAAAAAAAAAAACACCGAGATCTAACCGCAACAGGCGAACACCAAAATTACCAATTTGAGTATTTGATTTTTTCTTACATGAAATTTAAATCGATCAGACGATAAATGATATTAGCCACTGGGACAATGAGTTCCACAAACCATTTGTCCCAAAAAGGGAAAAAAATTTAGTAGGAGTTATTCACTCTAATATTTCCTTTAAAATTATTTAATAACACTATCGGCTTGATGTAATTAAAATAAATTATTGTTAAATATTGATAGATAAGTGCAAAGTAGGTGATGTTTTTTAGATTCTGAAAGGAGTGATTCTGTCATCATGTTTTGGAGTAGTATTAGTGCTTTGATTTTTGACTTCAGCCCCTCTTTGAAAAGGAAATTGAATCTAGTTGGTGGGTCAAAAGTAATCGGTAAAAAATTGGAAAATTAAAAATAATGTCTAATAATGTATGTGTCATAATAGTAAAATCTACAAATTAGGTTTTCATTTACCCATGATTATTTTTTTTTTAGTTTTTCTTTTTTGTGATTCCCTTAAAACAAAATAAAAATCAAGATTGAAAAGTTTTTTAACCCGTTATTCGAACCTGCATGTAATTTACCAGTTTTTGAACACTAAACTCGAACCAGAAATGTTTTGAATCTCTATACAACTAATTATTAATTAATATTATAACATATTACATAGGTATTAGGTACGTAGTTTAGATAATATAGGTATCTTGCCCGCGGGTTTGTTACGGTATAAAATGTAAATACAGTTCACCACACTTCACACTTCACAGTTTCTCGAGCTGATGTGCTGTGCTCGCGGCGATAGTCGAAGAGCGGCAAAGCGCGATCTAGCGCCTCCGCTTTATCTCGGTTTCCCACATTCTCCCGTTCCGTGATTTCACCGGATTCACGACGGGGAAATATGTGGGCGGCGTCGAGTGTCGACGGCGCACCTGTTGATTAACGTAGTAGGACGTCCTCGTCGGCTCGTCCCGATATTGGCGAGAAATGAGAATCGTTTCTTGGATGGTCATGTGGTGGCGGAGGTGGTGGGTGACCGTACCATAACGGATAGCCGATAACAAGTCCTCGGACGTACCATAACTACTGAGCATTGCTGCACCTACGTCCTACGTACGTACCATTGCGTGCAATCCGCTGCGATACGGCGGCTGCCTCGCACTTTCTACGACGGCAGTACTCTGCAGGACCATGTCGTCTGCCGATTGCACGCACTCCTCCACGATTGCAACAGCATCATATCATCATCGCCGACAGTGTATGTTTTTAGGGCATCGCCAACCAATACCGAATACAATCCGCCACTACTAGTCCGACATGACCACGATATTGCCGTCGTTATAATAGAAATATTGCAAGACATAAATATTGTTATAGGTGTATTATAATTAATTCGGGTAGTCCGTTTTTAATAACCCAAATTGAATATTGTGGTTTTCCAATAGACACCGCTACACAGCATACATTACGGATATTGCCCACACGATCTGCACATGTGAGTATATTTCATTAGATTTATAAAACGACTTCTGTGCTGCGACCGTCGTATGACGAATAATATGTTTAATATTGTGTTGTATTGTTGCGGACATGGGACACTGGATCTGCTAACTAGCAAATATTATCATCATCATATTTTCTTATAATGCTGTATAAGCATAGATTTTTAATCTTCTAAATAAAAAAAAAATATATTAATTAATATTTTGCTTAGTTGTTATATTTTTGTTTTATTGTATTCATGCTTATTTTCTTCTTTCATTTTATACTTATTGTAACTACCTATGTAATTTCCAAAAATAAATTTTTACAGCACGTGGGTAGTCACATATATTACATTGCCATGACTCCAACGCATGTAGGAGACATCAAAAATGCTGCCACCGAAGGATTACCTGCAAAGTTTGTTCTGTCCATGAGAACACTGTTTGACATTTTAGATGATAAAAGGACTGGTTATGTTAAGTTTTCTGGTAAATTTATTTTCCATTTGTTTCATTAGTGGAAAAAAGATTTTATTTTATTTTTGTTTTGCAGAAATAGAGACGAGATGGCAAGATGATGGTACAAAAGGTTTGCCTAAAGGTGTATTGGATAGTCTTCGAAAAGTAACACCACCAAACGGTCTTCTGTCTTTTGACCGTTTTTGTACTGGTTTAAAAATGTGCCTACTTCGAAATCAAATGGAAAATGGTCGTCGGGATAATGACTCTGTACGACCTCCATCTGCTCCACTTTTGGATGTAGATATTAAACCTAACGTACAATGGACAAATGGAAATATGGCTGCTATTCGACCTACTCAGCAAAGAACTCTAAGTATGCCACAATTAGCTTTGGAACGTAATAGTAAGGAAGTACACCAGTTGTCACAAAAATCCACATCGTCGCTTTTTGGACCACCTAAACCTCCAAGAACTGCAGCAGGCTTAGAACGTGGTTTACAGCTTGCTTCTGGTGAACGTATTATTGATAAGGCTGAAATAAGAACAGCTTTACAAAATTGGCAATTGGGAGTGTTGTTGAACGATCAGAGCTGTTCTAGAAGTGAAAAACAGTCAGGTACTTGTTAAATCTATGAATATTTAATATAGTTTTGTCTTAAGTTAGAACCTAACAATTATAATTTATTTCTAGGAGAACAAACTTATAAAAGAATTAATCAACGACGAAGAGAACCAAGACGTCATACTCTCCAAAGTGGAGTAGATTATAATATGGTATGTATATTTTATTAAAATAATAATTATATAATGCTTAAAATTTCTCCATTTTTTCATTCAGCTGAAAAGAATAAAGCAAATAGAACAGGAAAAAGAGGTTCTCATGCATGGCCTCCAAGCTGTGGAAAGAGCAAGAGACTGGTACCATAAGCAGATAGCTGCTGTACAAGAAAAAATGAAATATCTTGGACGAACAAATTCACATACAGTAAGTTAAACATAATATGGCTTATAAATTATCAACATTTACTTTATCTTACTTCTTACTTGTTGTTTATTCATTTATTTTTGTAATCATTAAAGCAGGATCAATGGACTGAAGCACAACAGGAGCGTATTGAGTTACAACGTGCTCGAGTCTTAGAGGTTAATAGACATTTGTCTGCATTGACAGATGGTGGTGAACGATGGGGTGGTCTACCGCTACATATGAACTTAGCTGTACATTCAGCAAATAATCCTGGAACGATGTTACATCAAAATCCTCAAGTAATGGCTACATTAAAACATCGCAACCATATACTCACTGAGGTTGGTTTTATTTAATATTACATTTTAATTTTATTATTTTACTAGACTATTTAATTTTTTTAGGAGCTAGGGCAAAAAAGTGAAAGAATATCAACATTAGAAAGAGAAAAGGCGACTCTTATTAGAGAATTATTCCAAACACGAACCCAGATGGGACGTAAATTAGGGAGATTAGACAGTAAACCTGATGGTCAGTCATATATACCTTAATAATTGGAATCTGTTACCAAGTGCAATAAAAAAAATGCTCTGTACAAAAAATCGGTGCTCGAATAGAACAGAAAAAATAAAAATATACCATTATTTTTGAGCTCAATTTACAGGTACACAATATATTATACTCTTATGTGTTATGACAATACAAATTTTATTGTAATGATCACTAGCCATACCTCAATTTTATATGTATTAGGTGTTATTATTAATTAGTCTAAACTCTTTTTCTCATTTAATGCAAAATAATTTTTAATAAAATATTGCTTGTGATGATTGTACTTATAAAAACAAAAACTGTTTACAATTAGGTACAGCTATTCAAATTTGTTTAGAGAAAAGTTTAGTATCTTGTTATAAAATCTTATGTAATAGATATATTAATCAATGTTCAATATGTATTAATTTTGTTTATAATAAATAATTTACTGAACTTGTTAAATAATGTATAAAACTGCCATACAAGTGAAGTAGTTTTCAAATTAATTTTAACATAAGTTTCCGTCCACCTCTCTGTGATGCCAATATTATTCGGATTATAAACTGGAAAATTTTTAAGTTTTATTATTGTTGCTAAATTTTTAATATTTGATAAAATAAGTTAACCTACAATTTGTTTAAATAATGTGCCATAAATATTTAATGTACTATATTATGTAATCTGGTATAAAATGTATATTTATATTATTATTATCTTTTTGGGAAATGGCAAATATTATGTTATTACTTATTTAAAAATTGATAATATTTTACAATATGTTGATGTATTTTTACTGAATTTTATACATTAAATGTTTTTGATTTGTGAACATTGTTAATTTTATACTTTTGCAAAAATAAAAGATTTATACATTTTCAAATTAAAAATTATTACTTTTTGTTGTTATATACTTAAATAATTATATTCTTTTATTTTATTCTATTAAACCATATTGATTTTTTTGTGTTTAGTTTATATCATTCAATATATCATATTTAAAGGATTTAAATTATACAATAAATTATCATGGACTTATTTTGAAAATAAAACATTCTAATTTAATTGTTTTTTTAGTACCTATTACCTTATGAGTATTATTTAAATTAAAGTATGAAAAAATTAAATTTTAGTACTAATTTAGTCATATTTAGAATCAATTTGAGATGTCTATATATATTATAAATTGGGAAAAATGCTTCTTTTTTTAATTTTATGCCTACTTAAAGACAAATTTAATAATATTATGATTGTGAACTATACATATTAATATTTTTGTTAATTTTTTCAAGTTTTAATCTGAGTTCATAAAAGAATTTTGTGTGAATCTATTTTCAAAACAATCAAAGTATGAATTAAGTGGCCCAAAGAAGATTGGTAAATCAAAAAAATTCACAATATTTCAATGTTTTAATTCACCCTTGAGAATCACTCAGCATTTATTACACTTCATATAACTTGATATTAAAAGAAATAATATATTTACTACAAATGTAGTAAGAACTGAAATAATTGAAACTATATATAAATTACCCGGTAAACGGTGGTACTGCATTACTATTGTTATAGTAACAAGTGGTATTATGTATGTCACAATTGATTAAGATTGTTGTAATCAGAGCTGTGAAATATACACATACAGTGGAACCTCAATAACTCGAATCAGTTAGGGGCAAAAATAAAATTCGAGTTATCAACAATTTGAATTATAGAGATTCAAATTATCATAAATTGAAATGCAGGGGCCATGGCATTCCTTTGAGTTATTAACAATTTGACTTATATAGGTTTGAGTTATCTACAATTCGATTTATAGAGGTTTGAGTTATTGAGGTTCCACTGTACTTATATATTAAAAGTTCCAAAGTATGTAAAATTTTGCAAAATTAACTCATTAAAAAAATTCATAACTATGTAAGTAGGAGCAATGCTTGAAAATAAGTATCGAAAGATAATATTAAATACTTAGCTAAAATTTTAAATATATATTGTATATAAGCAATTTTATATCATGATTAAATATATGTATATATTTTTAAGAATTTATTCAAAAAAAATATTAAATTAATGTTTCAAATTCATAATTTTTTCCACAAATACTTATGAATAAAATCTCTAAAAAACAATAATATATATGTATATATAATAACTTCTAAAATATGCAGAACAAATAGTTTTGTACTTTTAATCAAGTTAGCATCAAACTTTTTTAGAATTTGGAATCAAATTTATTAATATGCAAAATCATTAAATCTACAGTTCTGCAGGTAATAATCATGTAATAAATTGTTATAAATTATTATAAAATATGTGTGCAGTACAATATATAAATGTAACCATAGCAACCGTCTATCATAATGTATTGACTATTGTACATGATTAAAGTTTAAAGGGATGATAACAATATTAAATACCACTACAACTGCACTCAGGACCTAGCTAGCAAGTAGCAAAAAGACTATTTTACTCAAATTTATGATTATGGTGACTTTAGACCAATTCTGGAAGTTTTTAAAAACTGTTAGAAAAAAGAGCTTTACAGAGCTAGTATTATGTTTATTTCTATTGGTTTTGATATTTGTATACTATTGTGTTGATGTTTTTTACATATTACCGTGTACATATCAGCTACCGTCAGTTTTGTATTTAACACACATGCTGTCTTTGACATTTGTGGTTTTCAACCTGCTTACAAATTTTTTAGCCGTAATGTATACCGATTCATCAGTTATTGGCAAATTGCTTACTGTGTCTGAGTTCACATCAAAAGGTATACAATATTATATTATAGTATAAAAAATTCAAATAATAATAATAAATTACATTTTTTCCAGAAGATATTACCTACTGTTATATTTGCCAGTGCAATGTTCCTCTAAGGTGTTGGCACTGTGATATATGCAATGTCTGCATATTGACTAGAGATCATCATTGCACTTTTAGTACGACGTGTGTTGGTCATTATAATAGAAGATACTTCTTATGGTTTTTACTATATTTGTCTGTAGCCAGCTTTTATGAGATAATTTTGATAATTTATTACATTTACTATAAAGTGACTATTAAATTTTCAGATTTGATCGTTTTAGTGCCATTTCAATCGGTTTTAACTGGCTTTCATTTAACCATAGGTCAAATTTTTGTAGTTTTACTAACATTGAATGTTATAGCTGTAACAATATCTTCATTGTTGTTAATTTATCACCTAGAAAAGGTACGCAAAGGTCTGGTATGTCATGAAAAACAAGAGAATAATTATGATTTTGGCTTGATGCGAAATTTGGAAACTGTTTTTGGGGAAAAATGGTATATAACATGGATTTCCCCATTCATCAAATCTAAATTACCCTTCAATGGAATTGACTGGCAAAGTCATATTATTCAATATAAAACAAAATAAATTAATTTTTATTTATATTATTAAAAAAAAATCAAAAACTTAAAACTATCTGTGATATACAAGTCAAGGTTATAGTGTAGCTTTATATTTTAGTTGTAATAGATGATAAAATTATGTATGCATTTAAAAATCCAAATGATTTTTGTATAATTTAATAACCTTACGAATATGAAATAGGTATAACTGTATGAGCAAATTTATTTACTGTGTTGTAACTGCAAATATATTGTTTAACTATTTATAATCAAGTTTAGTTTTTATTTAATTCACTCCTTATCTATTATTGACCGCAATAAAATAATGATTTGTGCATTTAAATGTAATCATTTTAGTTATTTTTGAAATATCATGAACCAATGAGGACAATTAAAGGAAAGGTGTTAAAAGATTTAAATAAAAAAAAAATACAGCTAAACATATGCATCAACAATATTGATATACTTTACTGTGTACAAAAACTCCCAAAATGGATTAAAATCATTATAACAATGATGTACAAATATCACTAAGTTTCAATTATGAACTATTTGACCAGAATATATGGATGCGTAATTTGTCTGTACATAAATTAGGTAACATTTTAATAATAATTTTAAAATAAACTAAAAATAAAAAAATAAATAATAATAATACACAAAATCTTTGGTATACAAATAAGGTTATGGTTTTCAGATGAGTTTATAAAACTGTAGTTGATGAAAAGCAATTTGATATTATGTAATAATCATAATTAATTCATATATTTGATTAACTGTAATACTATTATTAAAGTATGAATATAATAAAAAGTAATTAAAACATAATTTTTCTATTCATTTTAAAAATCTAATTAAGGAAACTGTTTTGGATTTTTACTATACTTATATATATTATATATGATTCATAAATAATATTTTATTCATTAGAAATTATGTTGAAATAATAAAATAAAAATTGAAATGTTCCAATGTTTTTATTGCGTGTTTTAATCATAAATTATGATTCAATAGATGTAATAATAAATAGGTAATTGAAAATTTTAATTATTAAGACAAAATTAGTAGGTTTATATACTATCTTGAAATAATATGAAGACATAAAAACATTATAACATAACAAATACTATTTTCATTAACTGAAGTTATTTTAAATAATTGAGGAGTAATAATTTGTGTTCTAAGTTTTAATACTTTGATTTAAAAGGATCACAAAATTAACTGATCTGCATCATAATCAAATCAAATAAGGTTATTTAATCTGTTTAAAATGATTTAAGATATATTCATATTAAGTATAAACATTTGATAACATAAATTATTATTGAAGAAAAGTTTTCATTCTTAATGTTTGTTGAATAATTTCAAAATAATTGTAGTGAAATTCCATTACCATTTACATTTTGATCACAGACTATTTTTGTAAAATGTTTAAGCGGATGTTTTACACCTAATATATTAATATTAAACTCATATACTAAAATTATTATTTCCTAAAATTAAACAAATTTGATATGCATACACAATATTCTAAATAAAAAATTGTGTACCCATTACCTAGTGCAGTGATGTTTGCAAGATAAATTTGTCAATAACGTGATTCCTAACTATTCATTAACAACCTGATAAATTATACAGTAAATATATAGTACAAAAATGGATAAATAATAATTTAATTAAACCAGAAAAAAAGAATAAATTTTACATAAATTATTAAATTAAAAAAATAAAATGCTTATATATATAATATTAACAAACAAATAAGGTTATTGCTTATGGTAAAAAAAAAATGGTATGTCATAAGACTTTAAACATGAGCATTAACCATAGAATCTATAGAGAACAATTTCCTAAAAATTACAAGAATTTCTATTTTTACTTATGGTAGATTAATTCACAAACCATAAAAACATACTACTTCAACATACAATTTAATAGCAATTATTTTTATCAAATCTATGTTTAAAGTTAATTCCTAATTATCTTTTTTTTGAAATGTTTATTGTTCAATATTACATATCATCTGCTATTTTATTAATACTTTAAATTATATTAAGTTTATATTATAAACCTTCAAAATACTATATTGATAGAATCTTGATTATTTTAATTCCAACACTTTTTATTTAAATTGTTGAGATTAAAGTTGAAAAAAGAAAAAAAAATAAACTAAGAGAAATAAATATTAACAAAAATACTTTCATTGGTAAGTAAATGTATGAATTAAACAATCGTGAAATAAATTTCAACCATATAAAGTTAATAATATATAGTTAAGTTTTGGAATGTTAAATAAACCATGTCACAAAATAATACATTCAGAATACACTATGCTAAATGTTTTATACTGTCATCATATAATGAATATTTGGTCATGATTGACTAGTACAAAATCGGTAAAAGCATTAATTGGACCAATTGCAGCTAAAGATAACTGACTATTTGGACTGCGTACCAAATTTGGACCAAAAACTACTGCTAAATTAGACGAAGTCATTTTATTCAGGTCACATCTATCCATTACCTAAAACAAAAGCCATAAACCATAATCAAAGAGTCATATGAATTCTTAATTATTTAAATTATGGAGTGAAAACAGGTTCAATGTTTTTTTATTAAGTTTTATCAGTTTTTTTATGTTCTATGTAAAATATTTAAATACACTTATTTAAAGTCTGTTTTGACTTCTTAATTTAAATAAATATTTTTTAATGAATTTAATTTTATACCATTTATAATAAATTCAATAAATCAGCATAACTAATATTATTGCAAAAGTAAAAATAATATATAGTATCTGTATATAAAGTAAAGTAAAAATATACAGAGTGATTCTTTTATCATAAAACACTCATTATTTCAAAAAGTATTCATGTTTTTGAAAACATTTTTTTACATAGTTTCAAGTTATTAAAAAAACAACGTATTTATTAAAACATTATATTTTTAAATATTTTTATCCTTATATTTTTTTAAGTTTTTTACTTTTTTGAATGACAACGTAGTTTTAATTTCATATTCCAAACCAGAATATTTTCCTGAGTATTTTGATACATAAAAATCGAATTTAAGGCGAGTAGTTTATGAGTTATACGTATTTAAAGTTTAAACAAGCAGAGTGGAGTGATACGGGGTTACACCGCAAAATGTTTGTCCACTACTCCGCTTATCTAAACTTTAAATACGTATAACTCATAAGCTACTCACCCTAAATTCGATTTTTATGCATCTAAAAACTCAGAAAATTATTTTGCTTTGGAATTTGAAATTAAAACTACATTGTCATTCAAAAAAGTAAAAAACTTAAAAAAATATAAGGATAAACAATATTTAAAAATATAATTTTGTAATAAACATTGTTGTTTTAACAACTTGAAATTATGTAAAAAAATGTTTTCAAAAACATCAATACTTTTAGAAATAATGAGTATTTTATGATAAAAGAATCACCTTATAAAGTGTATATAAACAATAAGAAGTACTTACTTTTGATAAAAATTGAATAAGGTATTTGAGTAAATGATAATTATCAAGAGGTAGTTTTTCCAATATCAGAATTTTAACTTGCCTAGGACGTTCATCTTTTGGAAGTGCTGAAATTAAAAGTATACTTAAACATATTTTATTTATGAAAAATCATTATAAAAAATAAAAAAAAATTAATAAATAAATAAATAACTAGACATACAAAATGTCTTAAATTTTATTACAATATGATCTTACTTTGAAATTGCGTAATCTCATCAAACAAATCAAATGTCATTAAAGGCTCTTCAAGTTCTCGCAAAAAAGTTTTCAACAAAACAGCTGCAAGATGTACATCATTACCAAAGTCAACCGGTTCACCTAGATTGATACGACTCTGTAAATCTCTTAAATGATTAATGTTTGCAGATCTTCTAAATAATCCTTCAGTTTCTAAGGCTGCATAATTAATAAATATAGTATTAATATTAAAAATTAATGTTTATTAATATGTTTTGAAATTACCATCTGGTAGACTTAAGTATTCAACACACTTTTGTACCAATGGTGGAATTATTTCTCCATTATTGTTTGCTTTTATAAACTGTAATGAAACACCAAATTGTTGAGTTGGTAATGGTTCAGGTTTTTGTTCAGTTTCCTGTTCAACTAATGAAACTTTTCTTTTATTTAATTTTTTCATTAATTGTTCATCATGACTGAAAAATAATTACAGTTTATAATTCTAACAATATATTTTTTGTTGAATAAAATTACTCTAAGACTGGCGCTGGAATAATTAGTTGATCCAAATCCATGAACAGTTTCAATTCTTGTAAATGGTTAACATACATAATTTTTCGACCAAATTTAGCACTAAAAATAGTAACATAAGTAAATATTATTTTCAGTGTAATAGATACAATTTATTTAATTAAAAGTACCTAATAACAGCTCTAAAAAGTTGCCAAACCACTTTGATAAAACCAGTTGGGTGTACTAGATACAAAGCCTTTAGGTTTTTTTTATATTTTCTATCAAATGCTCGGTATGCTTGCCATAGCCATGATAGGGTTGGTTTATTTTTACTCGTCAACCCATAATGGAAGTAGACCAAGCTGTAGTCTTGTTCTACAAATTTGTCCAAAGTGTACATTAGATATCTTTAATAAAAAAAATATGTGTTTAATTATTAAAAGTTGATTAATAGTTCATTATTTAATATGTTTTATTAATTGTATATTAATTTTATACCTTAGAAGCCTTGGATGATCAACTTCTTTATTGCTTGGTAATTTGCAAGCTGATACAACAATAATTTTCCGACCAACTGCATCATCACCTACTACATCAACTACACCACATTCAGCAACATCGCTAAAGTCTTCATCTTCTTTAGACTAAAAAAAAAAAAATCAAATTTTATTATAAAAAGCTATATTCTTAAATATAGCTTTATTTCTATCTAACAGACATAAAAAGTTTTTAAAAAGATTTACATAAAATAGAAGTTTGATCTAATAATTAAACTAAAAATTATTTTTTACATTAAGTACTAAGTTATAACTGTTATAAGCAATAATATTATATATTTACATCATCTGCTTCCAAATCATCTAATAAATTGCCTGTTGCCGTATCATTTACAGATGTTAAGCCTTCAACTTGAGGAGCATTTACTAATTCTTCTTCAAAATTTTCCTCAATAGTACCATCAGAAACAGGTGATTCCATGTAATCTAATGTTCCTACTGTCCCATTTACATTAGCTAAACTTTTCTCCAAATCTGATAAAACAAAAAAATATTTATTAAAGTACATAACAAAATATCTAATTGGTTTGAATCATTAAAAATCACTTGTGCACTAATAAAATAAAATACAATTTACCAATATCTGCAGATGGACTTTGAAGTTCAGTATCATCAAATTCTAAGTTTGGTTCATAGTCATGATAATCAGAAAGACTAGGATATGGTTCTTCATTATCAGTCATTGCAACTAAAATATTTAAATAAATTTAAATTAGAAAAATATAAAATTAAATAAATAAATGTTAATGAATTGTTTTATTTATTCCTAAAGGCTTGCGCTCTTAATAGTACAAAGTATTCAAGAAAATTATTTGTTATCAAATTTTACATAATATGATGAACATAGCAAATATGTAGCAACAACATTTTTATAAATTTTAGTCAATTAATAAATTATTAAGTTTATGAAATGGAATATTTATAATATATGGAATTGTTTAGTAATTTATTTATTTTTGATAATAGTTCCATATTTTATTTTTTATAATAAAACAATCTCTACTTAAGTGCATTTATTAACACATTTAAGTAACTAAGATATAAATATACAGGTAAAAGGTAAAAATAAAAAATACATAATATAAGAATATAACATATGCTTTAGAAAGTCAACTATTGATATCAAATATAGGAAAATGTTAATAACATAAATTTACAATTATTAAACATGATTTCAGTTGTGTTTAATGTTTAAGCCTTTAAGCTAGCATGGAAGTTTATCAAGCATAAAAGTTGATGCTTTATTTTTAATTAGGAAATTTATAACCAAGTTAAATTGTAAATATGTTAAAAGAATAATTAATTATAAAAAAAAAATAATTTTAAAATCTATTCTTTCGTTATAATTTGTACTAATAAGCTATAAGAATACAAAATTACTAATTTAATGCATACATTTACTCGAGCTTTTACTATTATACATGTTTAAAACAAAGAATTATATGCGAGTTAACGTACAATTAATGTTGACAACATAATTAAACATAAACTTTTTAAAATAACACAAAAAATAATAGTTTTAATCCATTGAAAATAATTTTTATTGTAAAATTGTACAATTAATGTATAAAATATAATAATAGTAAAACCTATTCTAATCTATTTATAGTATAGAAAATGTTAAAATATTAGGTATCTACCTAATTTAATCAATTTTTTTTTTTTTAATGAGATCTTTATGATTTAAGTAAAAGTTTACACTGTACCATTTTTAATGTGTATTGTAAAGTATATAAATTGGCTACATATATATTTTTTTACTAGTAGTATTACTGAACTTTAATTAAATTTTAAACAAAATACAAATATTTGATTTTACAATACTAGTTTAAAAGCCAAACAGCCATTTATATTTGTAATAGGGAATGATTAATGAATAAATCATAATATTATTACCAAGACATTATTGTTCAAGAGCATGACTCATTTTTTGTAATTTAGTACATGAACCAATTTATATAATACCCGGTATAATACAATTATTCATAAATAGGTACTTAGCATAATATTAATCACTAATCCATATTTTTGGTTAATAACTCACACAAACAATAAATTATACACTAATTTTATGATAGGTAATTAGTCAAATTAAATCCTTCATCTATTACTGTTAATAATAATTAACTATATAGAACAATAATGTCAATTGCTACCATAAATAATATGGGATGGTCTATAAAAGTTTAGCAGCAGGTATCTATGAGTCGTCTTCTAAACTTTACAAAACATTTGGTTTGTATTATGAACTAAGATATATTAATCCATAATTTGTACCGAGTGAAAAAAAATGTATTTGCTTTGTACAGTAAATTTTTGCATTGAAATCTTACCCGGGAAATACTTGCTGGAAGGCTGCACCCTAGGATCCATGTCGGCGACTAGTAACTATAACGATAGGTGTCAGATATATAGCACAACGAAATCACGCAGGCAACACTAGCTACCTCGACAATGGTTACCTCATTCCGTCAATGTTCTCAGAAGCTGCAGGCGGAACGACACGGACACATGCACACACTACTCAATGAGAATTAACCATCGTGTATAACAAAACGATACTCGGTAACTCGTCGTCAATATTATGCGATGAACAGTCGTTACTGTATCAACTATCGACACACGGCTACTCGTTTTGTTCAGGTGTAGAGTTCTCTAAACCAGCAAGACGAGTGTGAACAGTGATGAATATTAAGTGTAGGCGGCGAGGACGGTTTATGACGGATATTGAACATCGGCTCGTCGACTTGCATTCAACTCGCGGCGAAAAATAAATAGAACGGATGAGAACATTAATCAACAACAATTATCGTAATTGTTTTCGTAAATATAGGTACCGAGTGCACACCGTAAACTGCAGACTGTGAAGATAAGTAAGACTACAGAAGTTCGGACTAGTAACTACAGACTACAGAGTTGAACAGACGGGCCGATTACGATGTACACCGATATATGTAATATAAACATGGAACACCTGTTTTCCGCCATAGAAGTATCCATAGCTGATAACAGTCCCCCCACTGCTTTGACAACCGTGATGAGTGATAACACTGTCTACCGACGTTATTGATAACAAAAAGAAAAGGCGACACGTCATATGCATAATATCAGGAATTCAGGATTCATGTAATCCGTCAATACTTCAATAGGCATCAACCACTAGTGGGCACTGGATAGTGGTGATTGGCGAGTGCCTACTATCCTACTGCCTTGTGTCACTAGTACTCAATTATTTAGTTTACCCGTCGTGGACAATTATATAACTAAATGGTTGTTTGGTTGGAAATGTATAGGGATAAAAACGAAATTACACGATAGGAAGTTATTGGTATCAAGCAATCGCGAGTTCGTTTCGTTTGTCTCACGCCTACTCGAATTTTACTGCTATTGACTTATCTAAATATTATGTTATCTAATACACTAGTTGCGTTATACAAGTGTAAATAAAATTCTTAAACTTATTCTGCAGTATGTTATATTTTTAATTTCTTTCCAATTGTTTGTATATCTTGTTCAATATTTTGTAGTAAATTTCTTTTTCATAACCATGAGTATGAAACATTTAACTAACAAAACTCCAAGAATTCTTCAAGAGCTTATGACTCAACAGGATAATTCGGTAAGAACTACATTAATTAATTACTAGTTTAAATTGATGAATTAAAATTTGTTGTAGAAATGTTTTGAGTGCGGTTCTCATAATCCACAATGGGCTTCTGTCTCTTATGGTATTTGGATTTGTTTAATGTGTTCAGGAAAACATAGAGGTCTTGGGGTTCACCTGTCATTTGTACGATCTATCACTATGGATTCTTGGAAAGATTTAGAGTTGGAAAAAATGAGAGTAAGTTAATTGTATCAATATTTGAATAATATAATTATATATCTACAGCAAATGCACCTTTATATAAATAAAAGTAAAAATATTAAAGAATATTATGTTTTATTTCTAGGTTGGAGGAAATAGAAATGCTAAAGAATTTTTCAAATCTCAACCAGACTGGAGTGATTCAATGACTATTGAACAAAAATATAATACTAAAGCTGCAGCCCTATACCGAGATAAGGTTAGTAGAATTAATTATTTGATTTATTGTATATTTAATCATTATTTAATTTTGCTCGTCTGTTTATAGATTTTAAACTTAGCTAAAGGGGAACAATGGAGCCCTACTACATCATCAGCTAAAGATTATAATGTAGATCATATTAAAATGTAAATTCAATTTGGTGAACTAATAATAATAACAATTATTATTATATTATTATAATAAGAATATATTATATAAATAATATTCAATGTATTCTTATTTTTCTTAGGAAGGGTAACCAATCTCAAAAGTATAATTTTAATGAGCCATCAACTAATTATAATGAATTGAGTTCGGGCTATCAAAATGATGTTAACATTCCAAATATCAAAGATGAAAAAGAAGCATTTTTTGCAAGAAAACAATATGAAAATATGACAAAACCTAGGTAAGGAACAAACTAAAAATGTGTAAAAATAATAGTAATATATATTATATATAAAAAAAAATAATATGTTCTCTTTATATTCATATTTTTTGGTATATATAATTTGTTTTTGTAATTTTTCTAACAGCAATGTACCTCCAAATCAAGGTGGACGTTATTCTGGATTTGGCAATACAGTTGAACCACCACCTAGAAGTCAATCTCAAGATCTTCTTGATTCTGCAGTGTCATCATTTTCTAGTGTAAGTTATACATTTATAAATTTAATATTCACCATATTACAATAATAATAATAATTGTTTCCCTTAAGCCATTGTTTCTCAACCTTTTTAGTGTCACATTCCTCAAAATAAGTATAAATTTGAACAATAGAAATATCTATCATTAATTGATTAATCAAATGAGAGAACCGTTATTTATTAATCTACAATGTACAAATAATATACTATATATAATATAATATGAAGGTTCATTTTGTAAATTGGCGTTTTACTATTTTTAACCTATGCGACCCCCAGGTTGAGAAACGTTACCATAAGCCATTGTACATTTTTACAAAGTTTATTTGATTGTAATTTTCATGTCAAAATTAAATGGTTTATAGTAATTTTAAAATCAAAAAAATTATGCACCAAACTTTATGTCTATTTATTAAAAATCAATAGACAACCACTACTCACCACTCTACTTCTCATATAAAAAAGTAATGGCAATGTTGATCTGTCTCATTATTAGTCCCTAACAAACTATAAACTGTATACAAACTTAGAAATTAATTAATTAATTAATTATTATTACTAAAAAAAATGTTCTACATACTTTTTTCTTAGAACTTATACACATACAAGAGAAAATAACCTTATTACAAAAAAAAAAAAAAAAATCAATAAACATTAATTAATTAAATTAGTAGTCTAATGGGTTAGATCAACGGTGCTGATAGGACAATTCAGATATTAAAAATGTTGCTAACTAGAAGCTATCTATTATGTTTGTTATGAAATTCTTTATCTATTCGTTTTAAGTGAATAATATAAAAGAAATGTCTTAATGTGTTATTTTTCTATATTTTAATAATTAGTAATATTAAATTAATAAGCTATTGGTAAAAATAATTTTTGTAGGGATGGTCTTTATTTTCCTCATCTGCATCAAAACTAGCATCTCAAGCAACACAAAGTGCCATTAAAATAGGTGGACTAGCCACTCAAAAGGTATCAGATATAACTACTGACATAAGCTCAAAGGTAAGTCGCATGCAATAATTTCAATAGCATGAATTTAATATTTATATTATAGTATATTAAATTATAAAGAACATTTCTATTTGATAGTATAGCATGAGTAAATATTGGGTAGTTACTTTTGTTCTCATTAATATTGTTTTTGTATTTGAGTATTAAAGTATCTTTTATCATTAAACTAAGTTAATAATTATTATTTTTCTAAGCGCTTTCCAGTTATTATTTTTTTATTATTTAAAAAAATTATATATATCAGGGTTACTAGTTGAAGTATTTAAGTTTTTATGATTTATGTTATGCTTGTTTGTATCTGTATTATTAGATAAAAGAAGGTACATTAATTGATGACGTATCCACTCAATTTTCTTCTATGACTACAAAGGTAAAGTATTAATGTTTTTATAACTTTTATTATTTACTTAATTTCAAATATTGTATTTCCTATTTTTATAATGTAATTTATAATTTAGGTGAACGATTTAGGTCGTAAAGAATGGCAAAATATCACTGGCAGTAATATTCCAACACCACCAAAATCACAATCGACTAATTTTGTAGCCCATTCCACTGAGAACTCTTCATTAATTTCTGATGGTTCTTCTGGAAATCAAAAGTATGAATATTAATTATTATATTTATTTACAAAGTAGCAAATAATGTATTCAGTAGATTCTTCTTATATTGATAAATATCTCAAATTTCAATCATCACAAACTAAATTTAAATTTCCTTGAAACTACCATTACACTGATATACATTAAATTAAAACTAAATTTTGAACTTTTTTTTGTTCCCTTTGAGATTTTATATGACAAGAATTGACTTTATTTAAGAGAACACTTAACCTGCATGTACTATGTCTGTTCTACAAACTTACAACTTGTAAAATTGGTGTTTGATAGAACCAATTTTGTGATTTTAGTTTATTTCTAACAGTGTTTTAAATTTTAAAAGTGAATTGATCTTATTTTGAAATGTATAAGAAAGAACATTATCTGTGTCTGTACACTTTTTTTTACGATAGTTAAATTTTTAAGCAAGTTTTTAATATATATTTATCATAAGCATATAAGATACTATAGTATAACATTGTCATAATTCGCTTAAAAATTTAGTGACCTAATTTACAAACAAAATCATAACGACAATTCATTATTAATTCCCAATATTTTTATTTCAACAATACAATATTATAATTTAGTTTCAGAAAACATACAGCGCAAAAATAACTATAATATAACTGTATAAATATTGAAATATGCTCTAAAAATATTTTAAAAAAAATTAAAATCCATACTATTGAATATTTTTTTTATTATAGCTTCTAACTTTCTAACTTATTATCATTCAATAAATTTTAAGAATGAGTATTATTAACTTCTAAAATTAAAATTAAGTTGCTCACAAACCTAGTTTATTAAAATAAATAATAGTTTATCCCATCTTAAGTCATATTTAATAGAATAAATTATAGTCATTAATTTTAATTCTCATGTTAAATTTAATTTTCACTAAATCAATATAATTTGTTTCAAAAAAAAAAAAAAAAAATGAAAACATTACATTAGTGAAGTGTAAGGAAATACTTGTATGCACATATTGTTTTAAAACATATGCTTCATTAAAACAAATATTTTAAAATTACTATGAGTTAATGTGACAATTATTATGAGTAATCTAATAAATGATTTATTTGATTATTTCTTATAAATCTTTCCATGCTTTCAGTTAATTTACTCACAACAGTAGGTATATAGTATACAATACATTTTTAAATAAATTAAGGTACATAATATTATAATTATATTTATAAAATGTGATTTTATAAAAAAATTATCTTGTTATTAAATATTAATAGTGTTCTACTCAAAGATCGGCCTTAAGGAGAATCTAACCTTAATTCAGTGGCGTACCCAGTGGGGGGGTGTCTGTGAGATATGACACCCCCCCTTAAAAATAAGTATCTGTTCAAATTATGAAACGATGACTATCGTATATGTCAATTTGTACATATAATTATGATATATGACACCCCCTGCGTAATCCTGCATACGCCACTGCCTTGATTATTATGATATATGATTAACATAATGTAAGCGTTTTATTGTATATATTATTATATATGTACATTGTAGTTTATTAACAATTTTGCTTGATAAAAATTTTTATTTTATTTCTATTGATTAAGGGTACATTTTATCTGATTAGGAAAAAGAAAATAGTCTTTAATCAAATAGTTGCTTCTTAATGTACTATTTTAAAATTATAAACACAGTAGATAATGAAATTTGTCTCATTTTTCCATGTTTAGTATAAAGGCATTAAAAAAAAAATATAATTTACCTTTATTCATATTAATAACTTATACCTAAATGCAAAATACGTATTTATTTTTTAATAGAAATGTGCAGCGGAAAAACAGCTGGACGTCTTGGGATGTTAATAATACTCATGCATCGTCCTCAGATCAAACAACTGAAAAATATCAACCAATTCAAGATGAATGGAATAACAAATGGGATAATAATTGGTAGATCTGCATCAAAATTTGTATTAAGTTTTTATTTTAAAAAATTTAAAGATATAAATATTTATAAATGTTATTTTTCATTTTAAACATACAATTATATTGTCTTCGTTTAAAAAAAATTAAATGTCATTTAGAAAATTATATTATATTATATTATATTATATACTTTATTTACGCTGAATTGTACAACATCTTCATAAATTCTACAAACCCATATTTATAGGTCACGTCCATGTGTAAGAGACTGTTAAATATTTGAAGAACTATTAAGTTAAAATAAATATTTATACATCCCATTATTAATATATTAAATTGAATGTTATGAATTTTAATATGTTATTATTATAGCTAAAATATTTAAATTAATTTAATATTAATAATGTAATGGTATCATAAATAAACTATTTCTTCATTTTTGATTACATTATATTACTATATACTTTAGTCTTTAATGAGTAAAAAAAAAATAGAATGGAGGTATTATCCTTGGAGATATTATTTTAATCTTTTAATGATCTTGTTATTCTATATTTACATCTAATTTGAACATTAATTTGGTTCAAAGTATTAGATAATGTGATATGAATTTTCGTATGACAAAAATTATATTGTTGTGGATGAGAAAACTTTTTTGAAAAAAAAATGATCAATAATTGATAATATTATATGCAATGCAAAACAAAAAAAATATTAATATCTGAAGTCATCACAGATATATAAAATAAACTTAACTAAATGCATTTTACATATCTGTGGAAGTCATTGATTCCAAAAAAAAATGTGCACTAATAAGCCTCAAAGCTTGTTATCCAACATAATACATATAATTTTTGTTTAATAGACAATAAAAAAATATTTTCTATTATAACCTAATATTTTTATAATATAAGCATAAATTATTTCATAAATAAAGCTTTCATAATATTAGGTTTCGTTTATACCTCTAATAAAAATTAAAATGTAGTAACTGAAGTTACTGAACATTTCACTTCTCAGTTAAAATAACCATAACTCATGTCTGGTCACCATCTTATGTTTTTTTTATATTAATCAGAATAGTATATACCTTAATATAACTATAGTTACTATTATATTATTTTTATTACTTAAAAGTTTTAACTTTATTCATATTCTCACTCCCAGTCTCAGAAGTTAGTCGTAAGTCCAGTGGCGCCGATCTATATTTCATGTTATGGGGAAAAAATGCTAGTGTTAGACCCACCTACTAAAAAAATGTTTAGTTACGTTTGAATGGTACTATATTTATTTCTAACTATACACATACAAGATACTGCATAACAAACTACTTTTGATTATCACCCACCCACCCATAAATATTTCTGGGGAATTTTCTCCATTTCATATCCGTGTTCGGCGCTACTGTTAGTACATATACCAAATTTGAATATTGACAAAACTGGATATTTTAACGAAAAATAACGATTATAGGTATAGTTATCTATTTTGTTTTAAGTTATTACAAAAATATTATGTAGATTAATTGTATGCCATGACCTTATTAGCACCTGCAGGCGGCTCGTCAGGGGTGTTTGAGACGAAGACTCACCATAATCAAAAAGTAGTAAAGCAAGAAAAAAGTTTGAAGAAAATTGTGGTATAACTTAATATTTTTATCTATTTTAAAAATAATTATGATGGTTTTCGATATTAATATTATAATATTTTGTATTATATTTTTACATTAATAATGAGAAGACGGGTGTCATTCAATAATAATACGGGCGAACAATATCGATAACAACAACTAATTACTAATTTATGCGATGCTAATGGCAGAAACTTTAAATGAGTCTAGTTTCAATGTACTGAAAAACATCTATACAATCTACCCCGCCCTCCGCCTTGTCATGCATATAAAATTTGTATAAGTACACAATTGAGTCTCTCGAACGGTAAACTCCCGAAAAAAGTTAAGCTTGGCTAATAATAATATTACAATATAATAATACAGTATATGATCTATGGATATGGATCTATCATATTAATCTATCATCTATGGCAATCATCAACCTTCGCTATTCGTCGGAGACGATTGACGGTTGTAATAATTTTAACGGAGAAAAAAATAGATGTACAAATCGTTAAACCGTACTTTAATATACATAATATTTTACACGCATATGCCGTTCTGTTCAGCTTATTTTTATGAAATATCTCAATATCTTTAATTCGAAACGCGGTAAAGATGGACGAGAAAAGGTGTTCCTGGGTCGGCGATCTGGTTACTGAACGTGTGGACATTAAATATGACACAACTAAATTTCACAAAAAAAAATCGATGTTTACGTGAGTTTGATTTTCTATACTTTTGGAGCTTTAATTTACTTTTTTAGACATAAAATAAATACATACTTATTGCACCGGGCAATCTGCTACCCGCCGGATGACATACGTATGCATATTTTATTCCCGAACGCGCGATGCATAAAATACATGAGACAGAAAATACATAATCATTATATTAGTATATTACCAGACCCATTTTATATAATAATTTATATTTATATTAATTGTATAAATAGCATTTTTCATTTTTAACTGGCCGAGTACCTGACTAATATAAGTTTTTTTATCCCTAACAAAAATAAAAAGTTTTCCGAAAATAAAAAAATATTTTATTTATAATTGTCTGAATTTTGAATTTCTAAGACATTATTAGATATTCATTTCATATTTCTGTGATGATTATTTCTCCTCAACCGATTTTTATTTTTTGTAGTAATTTAAAAACGAATAACTGTAGTTATTTGAAAATTTTACCAAATGTTAATGCTTGTATTTCTTATACATATTATAATTTTCAAAATATTTTGACTATACACTTATAGGATAAAATAAACATAGCATAATACCATAAATAAATGCATTTATTATATATATATTATTATCACAAATTCTCTTAGTTTATTAACATTAGAACCTATTGATTATTTTAAAATCAGTAAAAAATAGTATGAATTGGAATGAATTATTCCTAAACAGGACGGTACCGAAACGAGAATGATATAGTCACATGTGTATATAACGAGTTGAATGTGAATAACTGCTTGTATTTAGAAATTAATTTTATTGATTTTGTAAATTCTTCTCTATTATACGTAGATCATAATCTATTAACTATTTAGTATGTAATATTAATTGAATGATTAAACTTTTAAATATTTTTAAAATTATTAATCATTTAGTTCAGCCAAACCGTAAACTGCTGTATAGCTACCATAGTAGGCGACTACATGTAGACTAGGTTAAGTATGTCACTATAACGAATTTGTACAATTTGAATTCAATTTGTAATGTATAATGCATTAATGCATTGTGTACAATGTAAAATTATACTGGTCGAAGATGGTCTTATTTTTTGATGAGAAATTTTACCCAACAACTATTGAAATAATAAAATTATAATTTAAAAAAAAATTCAGGGTATGCAATTATTATGATTTTAGGTATGAAATTAATTAGATGCCAAAAATTTCGTATGCAAGACAGCTGAAATATAATAAATAAAAAAAAAAAATAAAAATAAAATAATAACAAATAAATAAATCCTATAAAATCTCAAAGAGTTCTATAAAAAAACATTATTATAATATTTATCATCCATGGCAAACGACAATCGTTGTCATTTGTAGGAGACGATTAACAATTCTAATAATTTTATTGAACAGTCGTCAAACAACAGCCTTCAGTACATGACAAGTACTCTCATTTTCATAAAATATTTCAATAATTCCATTCCTAAGTGTAAAGAAGACAAATGAAGAAATAAACTAGCTGTTTCTTCGGTGACGGTGCACGTTTGAACTTTAATATGGCACAGCTTGATTTCGCCGAAAAGCGTCCAAGGACTTGCGTAGGTTAATTTTCCTATAATTTTAGGGTAGTAATAAATTTAATTTTTATACTTTAAATAAATATTTATTGGCTTGTACAAGCTGCCACCCCGATTACTTAGACCTATATTTTATTTCCGAATGTCCGGTCGGCAACCATCGGGTTATTACGACCAGTTTTAAATTCTTAAACAATGAAATCTTTTTTTTAATATTTTATTATTTTAAAGTTCTAGATAATATTTTTTTTCATAGTAAATAATTTAAGAATATAAAATTTTTATTTTTATCTGGTCCGCGAACTGTTTTTAATTTGTGAATATGGCACGAGAGTTCTAAAAGGTTAAAATTAAAAAATAGCCAATAATAAAATAAATTCGTCAATTATACCTTGGATCCTGAACGTAGCAATGAATGTATATTGATTTTAAAATTATTTAGTTTTTTTTTGCTATCTGTTATGAATTCTTGTAGCAAATATGATATATTTAGTACTTTGGGTGTTTAATAGTAAAATAAAATAAAAAAGTTCAGATCTTGTCATAATATCGGAAAAACTGCAATCATTACGCTATATATTTGTATAATTTCGACAAAATTAATTTATTTACTAAGTGTTAATTCAAAAATGCTAATCATAGAATGTTGAAAATTTTCCCAACTGTCTACATTATGATTTCCTATACATATATTGTATAATTATAAAAACATTTTAACAATTTTAAATAATTAAATTTTTTTTTTTTTTAAACCTATACAAATTATTGATAGCAAATATGATTTAAAATTTAATATAGTGTTCCTCATCAGTCACTAAATAACTGTAATAAAAAATGTATAGTCACGATATATTTTTATAAACGTTTAAAATCAAAATTTTGAAAAATTTTGTCTAAATCTACACAATTTCAAATTATTTTTTCATTAGATATTCATATAATATTGCCTTTTTGTATACAAATTTAATATAGTAATTCTCATTAGTTTTTTTTAAATATAACAAATATAAAAGGTTTTCTGGAAAGTCACATTATTTTTTTTGACTGAAGTTTAATATTTTATGACTTATTGAGTATTAATTTTTCATCCCAAAAAAAAACTAATTCTTGTAAAACGATTTTTATATTGTGTCATAGACTATAATACTATATGGTTTAAAAAAAAATAATCTTCCGATAACTTAAAGTTTTAACTAATTTTTTATGAGAGTATTTCTTATTTATGTTATTATTTTAATAATATTTCAAACCATATATATATATACAATGTTCTTTATTTTTATTATTACAAATTTTTAAAATTTTTAAAATGTTCAAATTATTTTTTTTATTAGTATTCATATAAATATTTACTTTTTATATCTACAATTTTAAAATGTTCTATAGGAATTCTCATTAGTTTTTTTAATGCAAAAACAAAAATAAAATGCTCACTGGAAACTTATATTATGACTGTTTGAAGTTCAGTATTATATAATTTATATATGATTAATAAAATATGCGTCTATATCGATTACATTATCCAGGTAGCGGATTTTTCATAAAAATGAATATATTTTATTTTAAGTTCGAAAAGTAAATTGATATGATGATAATATACAATTATTATGATTTTACGTATGAAATTAATTAGATACCAAAAGTTTTGTATGCAAGACAGCTGAAATATAATAATAAATCCTATAAAATCACAAAGAGTTCTATAAAAAAACATTATTATAATATTTATCATCCATGGCAAACGACAATCGTTGTCATTTGTAGGAGACGATTAACAATTCTAATAATTTTATTGAACAGTCGTCAAACAACAGCCTTCAGTACATGACAAGTACACTCATTTTCATAAAATATTTCAATAATTCCATTCCGAAGTGTAAAGAAGACGAATGAAGAAATAAACTAGCTGTTTCTTCGGTGACGGTACACGTTTGAACTTTAATATGGATTTCGCCGAAAAGCGTTGAAGGATCCTTACGTAGGTTAATTGTCCTATAATTTTGGGGTAGTAATAAATTTATTATTTATACATAAAATAAATGTTTATTGACTTCTACGAGCTGTTACCCCGATGGCCCGATGACAGCTTATAATTTATTTTCGATCATCCAGTCCAATGAAGTGGTCGACAACCGGCATACGACCCGTTTTAAATTTTAAAACACTGACATTTTTTTTTATTTATATTATATTGTTTTAAAGTTCTAGACAATATTTTTTTCCATAGTAAATAATTTAAGAAAATAAAATTTTTATTTTAATCTGGTCCGCAAACTGTTTTTAATTTGTGAATGTGGCCTGAGAGTTCAAAAAGGTTACCGACCACGCATTAATGATGAAATTGCCAAGAATAAAATAAGTCGTTAAGTACACCTTAGATCTTGGACGTAGCGAAAAATGTATAATGATTTTACAATTATGTAGTTTATTTTCTGTTTGTCATGAATTCTTGTAGCAAATATGATCTATTTGGTACTTTGGGTGGTAAATAGTAAAATAAAACAAAAAATTTCAGATCTTGCCATAATATCGGAAAAACAACAAAACTGAAATAATTACGCTATATCCTTGTATAATTTCAACCCGGAGGACGATTGGCAGCATCAATAAGAAGATCATTTCAATAACAAATGTCGCAAGACTGTGTTTTTTTAATACTATAATTTTTTGAACAGTAGTACAGTATATTATGAATATTTACTTAAATTAAATTTAACTTTTATGGTTTTCTTTCAGATAATTTACTGTACTACGGTTTTAGGTGTTCTTTTTATTTTAATAATACGTTGATAAATTACCAATTTTTTTTCTTATTACATAGCTAGTTCATCTTTGTGTATGTTTAAATTTATATTTTTTATAGTTATTGTGCTGTTTAACTTTCTTATAAAAGAGAGTGAGGAATTTAAAAGGTGGCCACCGAACAGAAAGTTAAACTTCAATATACTATAATCTTCTTCGTTCTTGTTTACATTTTTAATTGATAAATTATAAATATAAAATTTAAAATTAATTTAAATTCAAAAATAAGAGAACACCAACACATATTTCTGAAATATTAAAATTGTTTTTTCTATTGCATTTAATCTGCACGTTAGTTTGTAGTTTTATAGGAACTAAACATTTAGCTGAATCATGGACTACTCACCGATGATGAATTTGTCATTGAGCTTATGGAAAATGTGTCGGCACTCGGCTTTGTTTCAACCCGGAGGAAGATTGGCAGCATCAATAAGAAGCTCATCTTAATATCAACTGTCGAAAGAATTTGTTTGTATTATATTATAATTTTTAGAATCATAGTAGGTACAGTATACTATATATAAATACATAATATTTATATTTATTAGTGAAGAAGAATTTGTCACAAAGCTGATGGGAAATGTGTTGGCACTCTGCTTCGTTTCAACCCGGAGGAAGATTGGCAGCAAAGTCGATTGTTGTATTTCAACACGGAGGACGTCTGGCATCAGCAAAAAGAAATTCAACTGATAATCAACTGTCGAAAGGATTTGTTTGTATTATATAATAATTTTTAGAATCGTAGTAGGTACAGTATACTATACATAATATTTATTAGTGAAGAAGAATTTGTCACAAAGTTGATGGAAAATGTGTCGGCTATATTTCTACATGGAGGACGTCTGGCAGCAGCAAAAAGAAGCTCATCTTAATATCAAGTGTCGAAAGGATTTATTTGTATTATATTATAATTTTTAGAATCGTAGTAGGTACAGTATAGTTTATATAATATTTATTAGTGAAGAAGAATTTGCCACAAAGCTGATGGGAAATGTGTCAGCACTCAGCTTCGTTTCAACCCGGAGGAAGATTAGCAGCATCAATAAGAAGCTCATCTTAATATCAAGTGTTGCCAGGATGTGTTTGTTTTATAGTATAGGTTAGGTTAAGTTATTATATTAGTATATTATAATAATTTTTATTTAGTTGTCCCCTTACGCGTCAACGCTCATCTCTCATTCACTCATCCAACACATTGACTATCGCCGGCCGGCAACACACATTTTATACACATTACCCGTTTTTGTAGCATGTACAATAGCGAAAATCATATTTTTATTCCTAGGATTCCTTATTGAAAAAAATTATTAAGTATTATTAGAATCTACATAGTTTAAGTTATTGTATATTTTTTTTATTATTTGAATGCATTCACATGATCAGTGGCGTACTTAGGAATTTATGATAAAGGCAACACATATTTTGCTGCCTCTCCCCCCCAGTAAAAAAAAATTAAAAAACTTCTACGCCTCGCAATGGTGAAACTTTTAATACCATAGAACACCATGTTATATAAATACTATAGTATTTTATGACTCTATGGCACACATTTGTTGTGAAAATATTAATTATTGACGTAACTCAAAGCCCCTACCTAACTACGCCCCTGCATATGATGCGTTCTCGCTTACAATGTGGATTAGGCCTACTGGGGACACCACAATAAAAAAAACGCGCCTCGTGTAATACCTCATAAAGTTATTAAACAATACGGACAATGTTATTGTACGTCGTTTAATAATAAAGGTGGTGTGGAAAATTACCTAACACTGTTATTCTTATCTTATAGTTACCTTGCATACATTTTTTTATTAAATACCAATTAAATAATTATTTATATCAAGAAACGAGAAATAATAACGTTTTATAAAGTATTACAATAAAATAATTTTGAAAAAAAAATATTCTTTGATTTATTATAAAAAGACTCCAAGTAGTTATTATATTAGTTCTTATTTTACAAAGACACTAACAAAAGCGGGTCAAGAAGAAATTCATCGATTATATACAATATACTTACCTATATATTGCATTAAATTATTGAGATACATATGTATATACTATATAAATTATAAATGTATAAAATTCAAAAGTATGTTTTAAAACAATAACATCGCCATTGTCGCACATGCAGTCCACGGAAGTGCCAGAGGGTGCTTAGCACCCCCCAACTTATTTTGAGCTAAAAATATAGTTAAAAGTGTAATTTTGCATTTATAAAAATAAGCTTTATAAGTTTGTATTATTGTTTTGGTAATGCACTAATACCATGGACAATGGACGTACTTTATATTTATAACTTACGTATTATATATGTACAATATTGGGTATTTGGGTTTGCGATGTTAGTATGTTACCTATTTATAATTATAACGCATTTGGATTTTGGAAACGAGACCTTAACATCATAAGTTATCGGTTTGTCAATATTTAATTTATAGGAAATTTAATTTTACAATTTGGTTTTTACGAATTAAATGTTAAGTACCTAAATAAATTCCACAACAATTTGGTCAATAAAAAAGGTCTTTTAATAGTGATGTACTGATGTCTTATGATGTTTTAGGAGCTCAATATAAAAGTTTAATAGCATAGATGTCAATCAGATTGAAAATGCACAATATAAATTTTTAAAATTATTAATTAAATATATAATAATTTGTAGTAAATTAAACCTTTTTATTAGCTTATACTATTTAGAATCCCGATTCCTGACTTGTAATTTGTTAATTTGTATTAATTAAGGATTTTATATTATTGGATGTTTTTGTATTTGTAAAATATTTTGTCATGTAATTATTATTATTTATTAGGTACTATAGTCCATAGATTAAATTGTAATTGTAATTGTAATGAGTATAATAATAATATTTCCATACTTTCATTCAATGATTACGTACATATTTATAAATAACGAATAGTTAGGTAGGTAACAATTTTATTTTTAAAAACAGTTTCCCAGCCATAGTTATGTTCCGACCAGTATAAATAGACAATAGTTAAATAATATAGTAATATATTATATATACGACACACGAACTTGGAGCCAGTCGGCTTTGATTGTTGTAACCACGAATTATGAATTAAGATATACATGATTAACTCTTTCACTGCTATGGACGCACACGCGTCCTATCATTTTAAAAATCAACAAAAGCTGTTATCGATAATGTGATAATATCATTTAATTAATTAGATGAGTTCAAAGAGACAATAAAAAAAAAATATATGATAAATATTAATAAAGTTATAAGCAAAATAATTTATTTGATTTTCCAGGGTTCCAAAATTGTCATAATTTGATAAACTGAAATAATAGTTCATTATCGATTATTTAGGAACCAATCACTAACTTAATTAACTAACATATGTTAAAAAAGTTGCTAGAAAATTTTTTTTTATTAATAGATATTATTATTTGAACTATAACATTATTTAAAACAATACGAAAAAAAATATTTAAAAATAAAATTTAATCCCAGCACAGTACTGTGAACTGGGAAAAAAAAATTCAGCAGGAATCTTAATTCGTGGTTGTGACTCGTGTTGTGTATTTGATTATAGGTAATCATTATAATTTATAATATTGTTATTCGATAGCTTATAATTTCGTCGCCAGTGAACGATTTACCACAGGTTACATAGTTACATTTACTTATTCATAAAAATTCGCGTAAGTATAGATATTGATTATTGGTTAGGTACTACATAGTATAACAGTAGTTTCAATAATAGTATAATAGTAAATATAAGTTAAATCAACAAAATCAATAAAATCATTACCAATATATTTAACAAAACTAAAACAGTTTTTATCTTAATTGTATTGAATTTTAATTATAAGTTATAACGTTTTATTTTCTTTCTGTGTATAGAATGAAAAAAATAAAGAATTAAGTAGTTCAACCAAGAGTAAATAAAAATGTAAATCTTATGATACACTTGCAGTAGAAAAGAAAAATTCCTAAATTGATTTAATTTTTTTACGGCTTCTAATGTTTTTAAAACATTAAGTTTTCTTGATATTACAAAACAAATTACCATCTTGTAGAGACATAGACATACAAACTTATATTTTTCTTTTACATTTATTCAGCAAAGGAAAAGGCTCGTAAGATTTTCACATAGAGGCCAAATTTTTAAATTTAAGCCACTGCTAAGTTGTTACTCGTTAGTAACGCTAACGAGTATATATTAACTTAGTATGCAAAAATTGTGAAATAAGAGTGGAAATCGCATGCAAAAATTATAATATTTGTATCTTATAGGTAAATCATATTATATTATTATTATTCACTTTTGAGAACGGTGTGAATAATCACCATATGCGTACAGCACTAGTAGTACTTAGGGCACACAATATGAATAAACATACCAATAACATATAACATACTATGTTAAACTAATAATAAAATAACTAGTATTTTACTCATATAAATAAAATAATGCCTCGTACGTGTTGTATAATTGAGTGTTTTACTGGATATAAATCCTACAAAGAAAAAGGATCCACTTTTTCTTTCCAAAAAATTACGAGTTAAAAAATAAATGGATCAAAGCAATACCACGTAAAGACTTGGCTATAACTAAAAATTCAGCTATTTGTGCTAAACATTTTACCGATGATCAAATTATCACCGAATGGACATAAGGAGTAGGCGAACAAAAAGTAGTTGTATGTATAACTATATAATTTTGTATTATTTATTTAATTTAAAAATTCCCAAGGACTAAAGGAGATTCCTAAGGATTTATAATTAAATATTATTATATATTATACATATTATTTATATTTTCTAAAAACCTAAGAAATATGCACCATAAAAAAATAACTTAAATCTTAATATAGTAAAGTAAATTTGATATTACCCACTATTTAATCAGGTAATCGGAATAAAAATCTCCGGCAAAAAAAATCCCCGGAAACCCCCCGGACAAAAAACTCAAGAAAAAAAATTTCCGAAATAAAATATCAAGTTTCCTAATATTTTAACAATAGTGTATACGATATAAAAACTTCAAATTTAATGTTATTTATTGTCGTATTGACGTGTAATGTATAGTACTATATTAATGTATAATTTGTCATAACAAAGTAATAATATATATCTACCTATGTCCTATATAATATAGTAATATACAGATATAGATAAGATATCAGTAATGAGCTCATGATCACAATTTGGACACTTGTTATTTTATCCATGACATTCAAGTATGGTACAATAAAAATTAGCAACACTACACGATATGTAGTAGTAAACTCGTAAGCAAAGGTGGGCAAGTTAATGAAAATAATTAACTTAAGTTAAGTTAAGACAATACAAGATCGATAAGTTAAAAGTTAACAGTTAACAAGTTATAACTTTAATTCGATAAGTTACAAGTCCATAGAAAAATATTAATTTAACTCAGTTTAAAAACAGTTAATCTATTTCTTTAAATTAGTATGTAATTTAGTACTTTGTACCAGAGGGGCCTATTCTCAAATCAATCGAAATTTTAAATAATAAAATAAATATATTATAATATTTTTACTTATATATATATTACTGATTTATTTTTATGACCACAAAGTTGTAGGTTAAGGTTTGCTTAAAGCTTTTATTATAAATAGTATTTTTTTAATAAAAATTGACAATTGTATTGTTTTACTTAGTAGTTCATTTTAAATTTGCTATTGTAAAGTTGGCTTGTTGCAGATGCAGTTATGGATGCCTACTAACAATTCATGAAACTGAATGAACCTGTTACATATTTATTATATACTACCTTTTTATTTTAGGTTTGAAGAAGTTTAACATAATTATCAATAGGTATATATTCTACAAACAAGAAATCAATACTGGGCTAGTTAAAACCAATATTTGTATAGTTTTATTTTGTATACTACCTATTAGGACTTAAAATCAATGGTAAAAACTGAAAATGTAAAATTTTTATTAAAATTAGATATTTATTTTATAGAAATATAGGATTTGTTAACTACATAGTACTAACTAATACATAATGTTTGATTGTCCAGTTAATTTTATATTATGAAAAAAAAAAAGGGAAGATTAGGTAAGTATATAGTTATTAATTGTTATAGTATATTGTTGTACTAATCAACAATTTTCTTTTTACTGTTATTCTATAAAAAAATATAAATAACTCAAATTCTCAAGATATAATATAATATAGATTTACATTTTCTATAACGTTTTTTATTTTGGTTTTTTACGATCCCTTAATAATATATATCGACATATTAATACCTGGATAAATATATTTATTTACTACTAACCTATATTAAATTTGTGATCATAAATTATATTAATATTACGTAGGATAGTATATACCATTAGTAAAATATGGCCCTTATTACTACTAGCGCTGTACGCTTGTGGTGAAAATATGAACTACTGAACCGTAACACAATCTGTCCGGGTGATGGGCCGCCGATAGCCAACCTGTGTTAACTGCTAGAGTGATAACCTCCTTATCAGAAGATAATAAAAAACAAACTATTCTGTGATAATACTGAATACTGATAACTTTTATTTAATGATTTACATTTTACATGTTTCACGTCGTACCGGTTGAAAAAAAATCAATTCCAAATTTTTGCACTTTTGTTGCAATTCATTTTGATTTGTTCGTTTCAACATTAGAATTAGAAAATAGATAAAATAGATAATACTATAACTAATAATAACCGTCAACCAACACTTAACTTTATAATGGATAACACAAATGCAAGCGTGACTGATAGCAATATGGATTTTGATGCTTCTCAACTGGCCAGTGTAAGTTATGTAAAAATATACACAATTTATAACCTGTTTAATGTTTAACCAATTAAATTCATACTTATCTTCTGGTCAACAATGATTAAGTTTTTAACACCTGATCTCTGACCATCTATTGTATTCTTGCAGATATTAAAATATACGTGTGTATTACCTACTTAAAATATTTTTCTGATATTGTGATTTTATGTTTCATATGAGTATAATAATTAATATTTTATATATTTACTAACTGTTCAATAATTCAAGTGTACGACTTTTCTTACTTAGAAAGAGGTTAGAAAAGGTAGGATATTTCTGGTGCTTACCTCTAAGCAGAGGGTTTGCTTATAAAAAAAAATAATGGAAAAAAACCTAGAGGCAGGCTTTGGCTACATAATACAATGCAGTAGTAAAAGATCTACCTAAAAAAAAATCATTGCTTCATTGGGCATCGGGGCGGTGTTTAACAGAGAGAAATGGAAAAACATAATAGAAGTAGCAATGGTCCTAAATGGACTGTTATAAGCCTAAAATCAGAAGAAGTTTATGTATTTAAAAATAATAGGTATATTGCTAAAAAATACTAGATATTATAATACATAAATATTTATTGGGAGTTTCATTGATTTAAGTTTGATATTATTGTGTAACCAATATCATGTGGATAGGTATCTATGTTGTTCATTATACCTTAATAATACAATTTTTCCTACAAATTATTTCAATATTATTGTTTTTTTCAGGTTAAAGAGATATTTAAGTCATACAATAAATTAACAGAGTTATGTTTTATGGATTGTGCAACAGATTTTACAGTAGGCGATCTTAAAAGTGATGAAGTAAGTTCTGTTTATTTAAATTATATATTATTATACTAATAAGTATAATAAAATGATTTATATATTGAACTATTTTTATAAAATTTATGTTTAATTTAATAACAATTTTATGTTTTAAGGTAAGGTGTGCTGAAAATTGTACAAGCAAATTTCTTAAAAGCTTCTGAAAGAATGACACAAAGATTTCAAGAGTATCAATTAATTATGAATGAACATGTGATTACTGCTCAACAAAATGCCAATGTATAAAATATTACCATTTACATAGTACATAAAGACTATTAAACAGTTTTAAGTTTAGAATCATAAATATACTTTAAATGTAATGTTAGGTTGATAGTTAATTATTAAATCTTTTTCCTTAATGTTCCTACATTCCCTAAAGGAATATAGTTAACTTATTAAAAAATATATTATAGTTTTATATTCTATGGTGCTTTTCTATAGAGCAAATATAATTACTTTTATAATAATATAAAGATCAGAGATGTATATGCTATTAAAAATTGTAAACAGAAAGTTATGGTATAATCATAAGCACACGTGCTTTCAACATTTTCTTGTTTAAATTTAAAATTTGATTATGATTTATAGCTATTAGTATTTTGATAAAAATTATTTTCTTCGATACTAGAAAAATTGAAGAATGAATAATAATAATAGAAACAAATACTTTATGTTAACATTGATAATATTTTTAGGAAACTGATAAAGCTGGTAATTTGTTATAATGTTAATATTTAAAAACTTACAATTTTTTAGTCTTAACGGTCAACAAATTAAAACTAACCTAATATAAATTGTAATTTAGTAAACAATTATGATATAAAAATAGCCATTTATAAAAAAATATTTGTATAAAATATTATAAAACTGTAAAGATAATAACACGTATGAATGGGAGTTGGATTGTTGTATCGTTTTAAAATGTATATTATACTAATATTCTGTAAAATACTTTAAAATATTTTTAAAAGCCTTAAAATTATTATTGATTATACACTAATGTATACCTATTTCTTATTTCTTTATATATACAGTGGATTCCACTTAATGTGGGCACGTTGGGACTAGTTCTGTTTGCCCATTAAGTTGTTGCCCATTAAAACCGAAATTAGTAAAAATTATAATGTCAAAATAATTCAACAAAATCCCTTTCTGCATGAATTTTTATTTTTTCTGAAAAAATGTAATATTGTAAAAAAACACCAGTATGATGGGAATAATATTTAAAAAATATATTCAAGTGAAACTACCCCTAAAATATGAATAAGGGTTAATTAGGCACAAAATTTTATTTATTTTAAGTTTATGATATATTTCAATAAGTATTATACTTAAAAATGTATACTAATTTTTAAAATATTTCGGACAGAAATTACTACAAGGTAATAATTTTTTTACCTAAAAACGGTAGTACCATATGTTATTCTACACGTAAATCTTTTAAATTCGATTAATTACTATACTTATACACCAAAAATACACGTATTATCGACGTTAATTAAACGCCATTTTTCCAATGAAAAAA
>NC_040879.1:39123177-39144530 GCF_003676215.2 Rhopalosiphum maidis | reverse complement strand
TTATGAAGTATCATCATCATGAAAACATGGAAGTTAATAATGCTAAATAAGATCATTTACTTAATCTAATGGTAAGGGTTTCATAACATTAACTTTTTGTTACATTTCTATTATGTTGCTATCATTTACATTCATTCACGTACCGTGCCAAAACACCATTATTAATATTAATACCTTTCTAATCCATATTAAACATAGGATGTTGAAACTATTCCAAGCGCTAAAAATGTTAATTCATGCTCAGCAAGCCTTGAGTGATCTGTTGCACTGCAATCTGAAAAATATGAAAGTTAATAATGGTAAATAAGCATCATTACTTAATATAATGGTCAAGGTTACATGACTTTTAGTAACACTACTATTAATTGAATCACAATTATATTCTATACCCATTACTCGTACTTTGCATAAAACCATTATTATTATCAGTATCGTCTAGTCCATTTTCAACGTAGGATGTTGTAACTTTGTCAAGTGTTAGAAACGTTAATTCATGTCTTAGCAATCCTTAAGTGATCTGCTGTACTGCCATCTAAAAAAAATTGTCAGTTAATTATGTATAATGGTTGGAGGATAAAATGTCACTACTAACACCATAAAGAGATCGAAAGTCTGTTATGACAACTAGTACGTGGACAACACTGAATAATTCAGAAATGGAAATAATCAAACAAAACTAACAGACAAACTTCATTCCTATTTAAAATACTTGAAAACAATTTAAAGTTGAAATTTAAATACAAATACGAATATAAAACTGCAAAAAGATATGAAATATAAATCAGACAGTAAATACAAACGGTTATATCAATAGATAAACAATGTTTATATCACTAAACCACAATCATGGATGAAAAACATCATATCAATTCGGATTAGAATATTCAACTTATTACATTTTATCTCTGGCCGCCGAATTCAAAAATGTTTAATATTATAATATTTTCATGTACACATACAATTTCAAAACTGATTAACTGAGCATAATATAATGAAATAAATTTCCAATAATATTGTATACTTTGTAAATTCAGCAGGCAGTTTATAAATATTATGAGTCTTAACATAGATACATAGTAACTAGTAGACAAAAGTCAAAAAGTAATAACATTAAACTATATATGTATGTATTATTTAAGTGTTTTAGATAGTTGCAGGTAAGCATTATTATGCATTAATATTCTCCGGACATTACAGTCCACTGGTTAACTAATTGAACTTAAGTAAACGGTCTTATATGTTATATATCTTATACATATAACGATTCATTATTGAATACTTAACAATGTAAATAAATCATAATAATTTATTTTTATGTTCGATGTCCAAAAATTAAATCTTTATCTCCTATAAATATTACCGAAGTTATATTGTGAAATTCAAAACAAATACTACCAATCATACTAAATATTGCATATTAATATACACATATAATTAAAACTAATAAATAATAAATGAAATGTTGTATTCGAGCAGATTTGAGTCTGAAGTGATCAGAAGTAATCTACTGACTGCGTCGTGCATTTTAAAAATGATGGTCGTATACACAACGAAATCGCTTAGGTACATATTGAATTCTTAACGCTAAACGAGGGATATAAACACTATAAACATTAAATAGATGTATTCTCTATATGATTTGATGAAAAACTATTTATAAATAAAAACTTTTTTATGCTGTTGGCGTAATTGCTAAACGTTGAAACCTTAACAAACATAAACGTTGAAAAAAAACAAAGTTCAAAAAGATACTTCGTTAAATCGTTATACGGTGGTATAGGTACCATACAGAAAAGTATGCGTGTACGAAAAAACAAGCCATTCGATTTTTTTAACCTTTCAAACTCGTCGTAGCATTTATGAGTCAGCACTCAAATTTCGAAAAGATTAAACAAAAACTCAAATTCAAAAAATTCGAAAAATACGTAAAATCTAAGTGCCAAAAATAAAAATATAATCGTAACTTCGCACAAAACGTCCGATTCCTTCGGTTTTGGTAGCGTTCGAATTTTTACAAAAACGTCTAAACGATGCGTAGAAAAAAATCGCTCTAACCACCAAAAAATTATTGTTTCGTGGCGACAAAGTCCAAAAACTGCAAAATCCTAATTTCCGACGCCAAAAATAGGGGTAAAAATGAAATTCTACAGTGTCACCAGGACGCCGATTTTGATCACAGACCTACGAAAAACTGAACTTGGTGAACAACAGAAACGTGGAACAAATATTAAACATTTTTTAAAATATCCATGGGGGGAGGGGCACAAGGAGCCATAGGACACTGCTACCACCGAAGACACTTTATGTAAAACGACTTTAAACAGAAATTTCCGTGAAGTAAACTGCCCCATACATCGAAACCGGGCCGAGTAACACTCGACTAAAAAATTCAAATTCGGAATCCAAGACCCAATGTGGGGTAAAAACGGCATTTACGGTGTCCACAACAGATACCGCTTTGATCGGATCATCCAAAATACCAGAATCTTGAGTTTCAAACACGTCGAACGACCACTAAGGTTTTTCAAAATATATTTGAGGGAAACAAATATTTATGCAAATATACAGTACTTATAAAGTTTTTTTTTTTATTTATTTATTAAAATTAAAATGTTTCAGCATTTTATCATGCTATTACAAGTTTACTAACGTGTTCAATTTACAAATAACAAATTACAATTACTAATATGTTTAGTTAGTGATATAGTGATATACATGCTAATGTTAGTTAATATTTATTTTTAGTGGTACTTTAAAATCGATCTTCGTCTTCGCTTGACTGTGATAGAAGGAGATCTTGGGTAGACGTGGTTTAAACGCCGATTTTTATATCGTTTTTTATTTCCCAGGTTTGTAGAACCGTGCGCCATCAGATGTATTGAGATTTGCATGAAAGTTTTTGAATTGTATTTTTATCCAGTCTTGAGAAGAGGGATTCCCCGTGACTTATAACTTTATACATAATAATAGTACTAATCATAGATAATGATGAAACACACTGCGAAATTAAGAATATTTACGCTATTGCAAAGATGTTTAAACGTCTACCTTTTGTAACTTGTACCTACGTATAATAAGTAATATAGTTGTTTTATTTACATAGAATATTATATGACTTTGACGTTTTGCAATTTGTGAATATATTCGTACAAATTGTACCAAGTCGTAATTGTTTATAGTTTTTTTGTTGCTTTTGGTAATTAAAATGTAGAAGGTTCAGTATTATCATTACCGTTTAGGGTGATGTTAAACTTTTATTACTGAAACATATAATTATATATGCAAACTTGCAGTAAGTAAATAAAATAAATATTAAAAAAGTTTTATATTGTATAACATAACTTTTCTAAAACTTTGCAATTTACAACTCGTTATTTCAACACATGATATAATCTGTTGTTATGATATTCATCTATAGATTTTGAGATTCAAATTGAAATACTAACATTTTTAATATTGGTTGTTTCGTTTCGAAATCTTAGAGGTTCAACGCAGTGACACCTCGAGATCAATTTTCTGTTCTAAAGAATTTTGAATTTCAATTTTAAAATTAAAAATTGCTAAAACCAAATTTCCTGCCAAGTTTTTTTTTTAAACTGCACATTTAAATCATCATTTACCGTCTAGATAATTGAGTTGAAAAACATTTACTAATTGGAAGACGCATCTAGGGACGAATTTGTCTCGGGTCTTTGAACATTTTATCCAAAGGGGCCAGTATTAAAGGATTTAGTTTTGGAGTTTTGGATAACGTAATAACTAATAATAAATTCAGTTTTAACACAAAAATTTATGAAAAATTCAGAATTTGGACAGTTACACTGCAACAAAGTCATAAATGAGTAGATAATTTTTATATAATATGCAATGGTTTGTGAGGAATAATATTGAAATTTTGAAAGTGCAGTAGGGTTGCCTATACAAAACACCTTCAAATCTGCATGACAATATAATAAAATACATAATGCGCTCAATTTCACTATTTGAGGTGTACTGTAAGATAAAATAATTAATAAAATAAATTATATCATAGAGATAGAATATTAGAAGAATCTACCAATATTCTATATTTCAAAATTAATTAAATCGTATAAAATTTGCCTATAGACCCCTTCTGTTGATAAAAAAAAAGGATCCGACAAACTGGCTATATTAATTAAGCATATGAATATATTATGATCACTAATATTTTTGAAAATATAAACAAAAAAAAACATCACAAATGTCCATAAAACTTTACTCATAAGTCATAAATTTTTTTTATAAGTAGGTATTAAAAACCTTTATTTTGATATTTATCAAAATCACAAAAAAAAAAAACTAACTCTTTTCTAGTTAAAAGTTGTCTGTCCTGTATTTTTAAGTTTTGAAAATGTTATACATGATTTTTCATACGTAGTTGTAGTTCATAAGATTAAAATCATAAAATCTAGATATGTAAAAGATAATTATTTGTTATACACATTTCAAGTTCAAATTTGATTGAAATCAAATATAGCAACAAAGATCACTAATGATTTATAATTGAAAAATATTCGTGGGCATATAAAAATTTTAGAATACATTATTACATTTTATACATTTATTGGCCTTAAATAATAAAAGTGAATTGCATAAAATTATTAAATTTATCGGAATCTTCTAGTCCATTATAGATGTAGGATGTTAAAACTTTTCAAAGTGGTGAAAATGTTAATTCATGTTTCAGCAAGCCTTAAAAGATCTGCTTTACTCTGCCATCTGAAAAACATAGTCAATTAAATCTGTAAAATTGGTGGAGAATAACTTGAGAATACAGTGTTTTATAAGCACTTGAAAATATGAATTTATAATTCGAGTCAAAATTATCATATAAAAGGATATTTTATAGTGTTAATGAAGTATCAGCTTAGATAAAATTTATGAAATTATTAATGGATAATTAGAATTGTTTTCGTAATCTAATGGTAAGGGTTTCATGACACTACCTCGAGAATTGATTGTTTCATAAGCAGTTAAAAATATGAATTTATAACACGAGTCAAAATTATCATATAAAACCAAGTTTTATAATGTTTATGAAGTATCAGCATCAATGCAATACATGGAAGTAAATAATGCTAAATAAGAAACAAATTCTCTTTCTAGTGGTCACAGTTTCAAGATACTCAATTGAGAATTCAGTGTTTCGTAAACCATAAACAATTTGAATTAGAAATATATGTCAAAATCATCATATAAAAACATGTTTTATAGTATTTATGAAGTATTGGCTTAAATGAAATGTATGAATGTAATTAATGCTAAATAAGAAACATATTCTCTATGTAGTGGTCAATGTTTCAAGACACTATATTGAGAATTGAGTATTTCATAAACCATAACAATTTGAATTAGAAATATATGTCAAAATCATCATATAAAAACATGTTTTATAGTGTTTATGAAGTATCAGCATCAACAAAAATACATGGAAGTTAATAAGGCTAAATAAGAATCATTTACTTAATTCATTGGTCTTGGTTTCATGATACTAATTTTTTGTTTCACTAGTATTAATTTGCTATCAATTATATTCAATAACCATTACACACACATTGCATAAATCCAATATTATTATCAATATCTTCTAGTTTATTTTCAAAATAACATGTTGATACTTTCCCAAAGTGGTATGAATGCAAATTCCTGTCTCAGCAAGCCTTGGGTGAACTGCTGCACTGCAATCTGAAAAAAATGTAGTCAGTTAAATATGTAAAATTAGTTGAGAATTAATGAGAATTGAGTGTTTCATAAGCAGTTTAAAATATGAATTTATAACACGAGTCAAAATTGTCATTTAAAAGCATGTTTATAGTGTTTATGAAGTATTGGCTTAAATGAAATGTATGTTAGTTATTAATGCTAAATAAGAACCATTTTCTTAATCTAGTGGTCAAGGTTTAAAGATACTAACATGAGAATTGAGTATTTTATAAGCAATTAAAAAATTTGAATTTTTAATATACTCCAAAATTATCATATAAAAACAAGTTTTATAGAGTTTATGAAACATTGGCATAAATGAAATGTATGATAGTTATTAATGCTAAATTAGAACCATTTTCTCAATCTAGTGGTCAAGGTTTAAAGATACTAACATGAGAATTGAGTATTTTATAAGCAATTAAAAAATGAATTTGTAATATACTCAATAATTATCATATAAAAACAAGTTTTATAGAGTTTATGAAACATTGGCATAAATGAAATGTATGATAGTTATTAATGCTTAATTAGAACCATTTTCTCAATCTAGTGGTCAAGGTTTAAAGATACTAACATGAGAATTGAGTATTTTATAAGCAATTAAAAAAATGAATTTGTAATATACGTCAAATCTACAATGTAAAAACATGTTTTATAGTGTTTATGATGTATTGGCTTAAATGTAATGTATGAAAGTAATTAATGCTAAATAAGAAACAAATTATCATTCTAGTGGTGAAGGTTTCAAGATACTAGTATGAGAATTGAGTATTTTATAAGCAAAAAAAAAAATTAATTTGTAAAATACGCCAAATTTACCATATAAAAACATGTTTTATAGTGTTTATGAAGTATTGGCTTAAATGTAATGTATGAAAGTAATTAATGCTAAATAAGAAACATGTTCTCTTTCTAGTGGTCAAAGTTTCAAGAGACTAAATTGAGAATCCAGTATTTCATAAGCCATAAAAAATTTGAATTTGTAATTTACGTTAAAATTATCATATTAAAACATGTTTTATAGTGTTTATGAAGTATCAGCATCAACAAAAATACATGGAAGTTAATAATGCTAAATAAGAATCATTTACTTTATTAATTGGTCTTGGTTTCATGCTACTAATTTTTTGTTTCACTAGTATTAATTTGATATCAATTATATTCAATAACCATTACACACACATTGCCTAAATCCAATATTATTATCAATATCTTCTAGTTTATTTTCAAAATAACATGTTGATACTTTCCCCAAGTGGTATGAATGCAAATTCTTGTCTCAGCAAGCCTTGGGTGAACTGCTGCACTGCAATCTGAAAAAAATGTAGTCAGTTAAATATGTAAAATTAGTTGAGAATTAATTGAAAATTGAGAGTTTCATAAGCAGTTTAAAATATGAATTTATAACACGAGTCAAAATTGTCATTTAAAAACATGTTTATAGTGTTTATGAAGTATTGGCTTAAATGAAATGTATGAAAGTAGTCAATGCTAAATAAGAAACATATTCTCTTACTAGTGGTAAAGGTTTCAAGGTACTAACATGTGAATTGAGTATTTTATAAGCAATTAAAAAATTTGAATTTTTAATATACTCCAAAATTATCATATAAAAACAAGTTTTATAGAGTTTATGTAACATTGGCATAAATGAAATGTATGATAGTTATTAATGCTAAATTAGAACCATTTTCTCAATCTAGTGGTCAAGGTTTAAAGATACTAACATGAGAATTGAGTATTTTATAAGCAATTAAAAAAATGAATTTGTAATATACTCAAAAATTATCATATAAAAACAAGTTTTATAGAGTTTATGAAACATTGGCATAAATGAAATGTATGATAGTTATTAATGCTTAATTAGAACCATTTTCTCAATCTAGTGGTCAAGGTTTAAAGATACTAACATGAGAATTGAGTATTTTATAAGCAATTAAAAAATGAATTTGTAATATACGTCAAATCTACAATGTAAAAACATGTTTTATAGTGTTTATGATGTATTGGCTTAAATGTAATGTATGAAAGTAATTAATGCTAAATAAGAAACAAATTATCATTCTAGTGGTGAAGGTTTCAAGATACTAGTATGAGAATTGAGTATTTTATAAGCAAAAAAAAAATTAATTTGTAAAATACGCCAAATTTACCATATAAAAACATGTTTTATAGTGTTTATGAAGTATTGGCTTAAATGTAATGTATGAAAGTAATTAATGCTAAATAAGAAACATGTTCTCTTTCTAGTGGTCAAAGTTTCAAGAGACTAAATTGAGAATCCAGTATTTCATAAGCCATAAAAAATTTGAATTTGTAATTTACGTTAAAATTATCATATTAAAACATGTTTTATAGTGTTTATGAAGTATCAGCATCAACAAAAATACATGGAAGTTAATAATGCTAAATAAGAATCATTTACTTAATTAATTGGTCTTGGTTTCATGCTACTAATTTTTTGTTTCACTAGTATTAATTTGATATCAATTATATTCAATAACCATTACACACACATTGCATAAATCCAATATTATTATCAATATCTTCTAGTTTATTTTCAAAATAACATGTTGATACTTTCCCAAAGTGGTATGAATGCAAATTCCTGTCTCAGCAAGCCTTGGATGAACTGCTGCACTGCAATCTGAAAAAAATGTAGTCAGTTAAATATGTAAAATTAGTTGAGAATTAATTGAGAATTGAGTGTTTCATAAGCAGTTTTAAATATGAATTTATAACACGAGTCAAAATTGTCATTTAAAACATGTTTATAGTGTTTATGAAGTATTGGCTTAAATGAAATGTATGAAAGTAATCAATGCTAAATAAGAAACATATTCTCTTACTAGTGGTAAAGGTTTCAAGGTACTAACATGAGAATTGAGTATTTTATAAGCAATTAAAAATTTGAATTTTTAATATACTCCAAAATTATCATATAAAAACAAGTCTTATAGAGTTTATGAAACATTGGCATAAATGAAATGTATGATAGTTATTAATGCTAAATTAGAACCATTTTCTCAATCTAGTGGTCAAGGTTTAAAGATACTAACATGAGAATTGAGTATTTTATAAGCAATTAAAAAAATGAATTTGTAATATACGTCAAATCTACAATGTAAAAACATGTTTTATAGTGTTTATGAAGTATTGGCTTAAATGTAATGTATGAAAGTAATTAATGCTAAATAAGAAACAAATTATCATTCTAGTGGTGAAGGTTTCAAGATACTAGTATGAGAATTGAGTATTTTATAAGCAAAAAAAAATTAATTTGTAAAATACGCCAAATTTACCATATAAAAACATGTTTTATAGTGTTTATGAAGTATTGGCTTAAATGTAATGTATGAAAGTAATTAATGCTAAATAAGAAACATGTTCTCTTTCTAGTGGTCAAAGTTTCAAGAGACTAAATTGAGAATTCAGTATTTCATAAGCCATAAAAAATTTGAATTTTCAATATACTCCAAAATTATCATATAAAAACAAGTTTTATAGAGTTTATGAAACATTGGCATAAATGAAATGTATGATAGTTATTAATGCTAAATAAGAAACATATTCTCTTTCTAGTAGTGAAGGTTTCAAGGTACTAACATGAGAATTGAGTATTTTATAAGCCATAAAAAATTTGAATTTGTAATTTACGTTAAAATTATCATATTAAAACATGTTTTATAGTGTTTATGAAGTATCAGCATCAACAAAAATACATGGAAGTTAATAATGCTAAATAAGAATCATTTACTTAATTCATTGGTCTTGGTTTCATGATACTAATTTTTTGTTTCACTAGTATTAATTTGCTATCAATTATATTCAATAACCATAACACACACATTGCATAAATCCAATATTATTATCAATATCTTCTAGTTTATTTTCATAGTAAGATGTTGATACTTTCCAAAGTGGTATGAATGCAAATTCCTGTCTCAGCAAGCCTTGGGTGAACTGCTGCACTGCAATCTGAAAAAAATGTAGTCAGTTAAATATGTAAAATTAGTTGAGAATTAATTGAGAATTGAGTGTTTCATAAGCAGTTTAAAATATGAATTTATAACACGAGTCAAAATTGTCAATTAAAAGCATGTTTATAGTGTTTATGAAGTATTGGCTTAAATGAAATGTATGAAAGTAATCAATGCTAAATAAGAAACATATTCTCTTTCTAGTAGTGAAGGTTTCAAGGTACTAACATGAGAATTGAGTATTTTATAAGCCATAAAAAATTTGAATTTGTAAAATACGCCAAATTTACCATATAAAAACATGTTTTATAGTGTTTATGAAACATTGGCATAAATGAAATGTATGATAGTTATTAATGCTAAATTAGAACCATTTTCTCAATCTAGTGGTCAAGGTTTAAAGATACTAACATGAGAATTGAGTATTTTATAAGCAATTAAAAAAATGAATTTGTAATATACGTCAAATCTACAATGTAAAAACATGTTTTATAGTGTTTATGATGTATTGGCTTAAATGTAATGTATGAAAGTAATTAATGCTAAATAAGAAACAAATTATCATTCTAGTGGTGAAGGTTTCAAGATACTAGTATGAGAATTGAGTATTTTATAAGCAAAAAAAAAATTAATTTGTAAAATACGCCAAATTTACCATATAAAAACATGTTTTATAGTGTTTATGAAGTATTGGCTTAAATGTAATGTATGAAAGTAATTAATGCTAAATAAGAAACATGTTCTCTTACTAGTGGTAAAGGTTTCAAGGTACTAACATGTGAATTGAGTATTTTATAAGCAATTAAAAAATTTGAATTTTTAATATACTCCAAAATTATCATATAAAAACAAGTTTTATAGAGTTTATGAAACATTGGCATAAATGAAATGTATGATAGTTATTAATGCTAAATTAGAACCATTTTCTCAATCTAGTGGTCAAGGTTTAAAGATACTAACATGAGAATTGAGTATTTTATAAGCAATTAAAAAAATGAATTTGTAATATACTCAAAAATTATCATATAAAAACAAGTTTTATAGAGTTTATGAAACATTGGCATAAATGAAATGTATGATAGTTATTAATGCTTAATTAGAACCATTTTCTCAATCTAGTGGTCAAGGTTTAAAGATACTAACATGAGAATTGAGTATTTTATAAGCAATTAAAAAAATGAATTTGTAATATACGTCAAATCTACAATGTAAAAACATGTTTTATAGTGTTTATGATGTATTGGCTTAAATGTAATGTATGAAAGTAATTAATGCTAAATAAGAAACAAATTATCATTCTAGTGGTGAAGGTTTCAAGATACTAGTATGAGAATTGAGTATTTTATAAGCAAAAAAAAAATTAATTTGTAAAATACGCCAAATTTACCATATAAAAACATGTTTTATAGTGTTTATGAAGTATTGGCTTAAATGTAATGTATGAAAGTAATTAATGCTAAATAAGAAACATGTTCTCTTTCTAGTGGTCAAAGTTTCAAGAGACTAAATTGAGAATCCAGTATTTCATAAGCCATAAAAAATTTGAATTTGTAATTTACGTTAAAATTATCATATTAAAACATGTTTTATAGTGTTTATGAAGTATCAGCATCAACAAAAATACATGGAAGTTAATAATGCTAAATAAGAATCATTTACTTAATTAATTGGTCTTGGTTTCATGCTACTAATTTTTTGTTTCACTAGTATTAATTTGATATCAATTATATTCAATAACCATTACACACACATTGCATAAATCCAATATTATTATCAATATCTTCTAGTTTATTTTCAAAATAACATGTTGATACTTTCCCAAAGTGGTATGAATGCAAATTCCTGTCTCAGCAAGCCTTGGATGAACTGCTGCACTGCAATCTGAAAAAAATGTAGTCAGTTAAATATGTAAAATTAGTTGAGAATTAATTGAGAATTGAGTGTTTCATAAGCAGTTTTAAATATGAATTTATAACACGAGTCAAAATTGTCATTTAAAAACATGTTTATAGTGTTTATGAAGTATTGGCTTAAATGAAATGTATGAAAGTAATCAATGCTAAATAAGAAACATATTCTCTTACTAGTGGTAAAGGTTTCAAGGTACTAACATGAGAATTGAGTATTTTATAAGCAATTAAAAAATTTGAATTTTTAATATACTCCAAAATTATCATATAAAAACAAGTTTTATAGAGTTTATGAAACATTGGCATAAATGAAATGTATGATAGTTATTAATGCTAAATTAGAACCATTTTCTCAATCTAGTGGTCAAGGTTTAAAGATACTAACATGAGAATTGAGTGTTTCATAAACCATAAACAATTTGAATTAGAAATATACGTCAAAATTATTATATAAAAACAAGTTTTATAGAGTTTATGAAGTATTGGCTTAAATGAAATGTATGAAAGTAATAAATGCTAAATAAGAATCCAATTCTCTATCTAATGGTCAAGGTTTCAAGATACTAACTTGAGAATTGAGTGTTTCATATGCAGTAAAAAATATGAATTTATAACATGAGTCAAAATTATCATTTAAAAGCATGTTTATAGTGTTTATGAAGTATCAGATTAAATGAAGTGTATAAATGTAATTAATGCTAAATAAGAAACAAATTCTCTTTCTAGTGGTCAATGTTTCAAGACGCTAAATTGAGAATTGACTTTTCTATAAAAAGTTAAAAATAGGAATTTATAATTCTCATTAAAATTATCATATTAAATCATGTTTTATAGTGTTTATGAAGTATCATCATCAATGAAATACATGGAAGTTAATAATGCTAAATAAGAATCATTTACTTAATCTAATGGTAAGGGTTTCATAACATTAACTTTTTGTTACATTTCTATTATGTTGCTATCATTTACATTCATTCACGTACCGTGCAAAACACCATTATTAATATTAATACCTTCTAATCCATATTAAACATAGGATGTTGAAACTATTCCAAGCGCTAAAAATGTTAATTCATGCTCAGCAAGCCTTGAGTGATCTGTTGCACTGCAATCTGAAAAATATGAAAGTTAATAATGGTAAATAAGCATCATTACTTAATATAATGGTCAAGGTTACATGACTTTTAGTAACACTACTATTAATTGAATCACAATTATATTCTATACCCATTACTCGTACTTTGCATAAAACCATTATTATTATCAGTATCGTCTAGTCCATTTTCAACGTAGGATGTTGTAACTTTGTCAAGTGTTAGAAACGTTAATTCATGTCTTAGCAATCCTTCAGTGATTTGCTGTACTGCCATCTAAAAAAAAATTGTCAGTTAATTATGTATAATGGTTGGAGGATAAAATGTCACTACTACACACCATAAAGAGATCGAAAGTCTGTTTATGACAACTAGTACGTGGACAACACTGAATAATTCAGAAATGGAAATAATCAAACAAAAACTAACAGACAAACTTCATTCCTATTTCAAAATACTTGAAAACAATTTGAAGTTGAAATTTAAATACAAATACGAATATAAAACTGCAAAAAGATATGAAATATAAATCAGACAGTAAATACAAACGGTTATATCAATAGATGAACAATGCTTTATATCACTAAACCACAATCATGGATGAAAAACATCATATCAATTCGGATTAGAATATTCGACTTATTACATTTTATCTCTGGCCGCCGAATTCAAAAATGTTTAATATTATAATATTTTCATATACAAATACAATTTCAAAACTGATTAACTGAGCATAATATAATGAAATAAATTTCCAATAATATTGTGTACTTTGTAAATTCAGCAGGCAGTTGTATAAATATTATGAGTCTTAACATAGATACATAGTAACTAGTAAGACAAAAGTCAAAAAGTAATAACATTAAACTATGTATGTATGTATTATTTAAGTGTTTAGATAGTTGCAGGTAAGCATTTATTATGCATTAACATTCTCCGGACTGTACAGTCCACTGGTTAACTAATTGAACTTAAGTAAACGGTCTTATATGTTATATATCTTATACATATAACGATTCATTATTTGAATACTTAACAATGTAAATAAATCATAATAATTTATTTTTTATGTTCGATGTCCATAAAATTTAAATCATTATCTCCTATAAATATTACCGAAGTTATATTGTGAAATTCAAAACAAATTACTACCAATCATACTAATATATTGCATATTAAATATACACATATAATTAAAACTAATAAATAATAAATGAAATGTTGTATTCGAGCAGATTTGAGTCTGAAGTGATCAGAAGTAATCTACTGACTGCGTCGTACATTTTAAAAATGATGGTCGTATCTCGTATAAACAACGAAATCGCTTAGGTACATATTAAATTGTTTACGCTAAACGAGGGATATAAACACTATAAACATTAAATAGATGTATTCTCTATATGATTTGATGAAAAACTATTTATAAATAAACTATTTTTTATGCTGTTGGCGTAATTGCTAAACGTTGAAACCTTAACAAACATAAAACGTGTAAAAAAAACAAAGTTCAAAAAGATACTTCGTTAAATCGTTATACGGTGGTATAGGTGTACCATACAGAAAAGTATGCGTGTACGAAAAAACAAGCCATTCGATTTTTTTAACCTTTCAAACTCGTCGTAGCATTTATGAGTCAGCACTCAAATTTCGAAAAGATTAAACAAAAACTCAAATTCAAAAAATTCGAAAAATACGTAAAATCTAAGTGCCAAAAATAAAAATATAATCGTAACTTCGCAACAAAACGTCCGATTCCTTCGGTTTTGGTAGCGTTCGAATTTTTACAAAAACGTCTAAACGATGCGTAGAAAAAAATCGCTCTAACCACCAAAAATTAATTGTTTCGTGGCGACAAAGTCCAAAAACTGCAAAATCCTAATTTCCGACGCCAAAAATAGGGGTAAAAATGAATTCTACAGTGTCACCACGGGACGCCGATTTTGATCACAGACCTACGAAAAACTGAACTTGTGAACAACAGAAACGTGGAACAAATATTAAACATTTTTTAAAATATCCATGGGGGGAGGGGCACAAGGAGCCATAGGACACTGCTACCACCGAAGCACTTTATGTAAAACGACTTTAAACAGAAATTTCCGTGAAGTAACTATGCCCCATACATCGAAACCCGGCCGAGTAACACTCGACTAAAAAATTCAAATTTCGGAATTCCAAGACCCCAATGTGGGGTAAAAACGGCATTTACGGTGTCCACAACAGATACCGCTTTTGATCGGCATCATCCAAAATACCAGAATCTTGAGTTTCAAACACGTCGAACGACCACTAAGGTTTTTCAAAAATATATTTGAGGGAAACAAATATTTATGCAAATATACAGTACTTATAAAGTTTTTTTTTTTATTTATTTATTAAAATTAAAATGTTTCAGCATTTTATCATGCTATTACAAGTTTACTAACGTGTTCAATTACAAATAACAAATTACAATTACTAATATTTTTAGTTAGTGATATAGTGATATACATGCTAATGTTAGTTAATATTTATTTTTTAGTGGTAATTTAAAATCGATCTTCGTCTTCGCTTGACTGTGATAGAAGGAGATCTTGGGGTAGACGTGGTTTTAAACGCCGATTTTTATATCGTTTTTTATTTCCCAGGTTGTAGAACCGTGCGCCATCAGATGTATTGAGATTTGCATGAAAGTTTTTGAATTGTATTTTTATCCAGTCTTGGAGAAGAGGGATTCCCGTGACTTATAACTTTATACATAATAATAGTACTAATCATAGATAATGATGAAACACACTGCGAAATTAAGAATATTTACGCTATTGCAAAGATGTTTAAAGTCTACCTTTTGTAACTTGTACCTACGTATAATAAGTAATATAGTTGTTTTATTTACATAGAATATTATATGACTTTGACGTTTGCAATTTGTGAATATATTTCGTACAAATTGTACCAAGTCGTAATTGTTTATAGTTTTTTTGTTGCTTTTGGTAATTAAAATGTAGAAGGTTCAGTATTATCATACCGTTTAGGGTGATGTTAAACTTTTATTACTGAAACATATAATTATATATGCAAACTTGCAGTAAGTAAATAAAATAAATATTTAAAAAAGTTTTATATTGTATAACATAACTTTTCTAAAACTTTGCAATTTACAACTCGTTATTTCAACACATGATATAATCTGTTGTTATGATATTCATCTATAGATTTTGAGATTCAAATTGAAATACTAACATTTTTAATATTGGTTGTTTCGTTTCGAAATCTTAGAGGTTCAACGCAGTGACACCTCGAGATCAAATTTCTGTTCTAAAGAATTTTGAATTTCAATTTTAAAATTAAAAATTGCTAAAACCAAATTTCCTGCCAAGTTTTTTTTTTAAACTGCACATTTAAATCATCATTTACCGTCTAGATAATTGAGTTGAAAAACATTTACTAATTGGAAGACGCATCTAGGGACGAATTTGTCTCGGTCTTTGAACATTTTATCCAAAGGGGCCAGTATTAAAGGATTTAGTTTTGGAGTTTTGGATAACGTAATAACTAATAATAAATTCAGTTTTAACACAAAAATTTATGAAAAATTCAGAATTTGGACAGTTACACTGCAACAAAGTCATAAATGAGTAGATAATTTTTATATAATATGCAATGGTTTGTGAGGAATAATATTGAAAATTTTGAAAGTGCAGTAGGGTTGCCTATACAAAACACCTTCAAATCTGCATGACAATATAATAAAATACATAATGCGCTCAATTTCACTATTTGAGGTGTACTGTAAGATAAAATAATTAATAAAATAAATTATATCATAGAGATAGAATATTAGAAGAATCTACCAATATTCTATATTTCAAAATTAATTAAATCGTATAAAATTTGCCTATAGACCCCTTCTGTTGATAAAAAAAAGGATCCGACAAACTGGCTATATTAATTAAGCATATGAATATATTATGATCACTAATATTTTTGAAAATATAAACAAAAAAAAACATCACAAATGTCCATAAAACTTTACTCATAAGTCATAAATTTTTTTTATAAGTAGGTATTAAAAACCTTTATTTTGATATTTATCAAAATCACAAAAAAAAAAACTAACTCTTTTCTAGTTAAAAGTTGTCTGTCCTGTATTTTTAAGTTTTGAAAATGTTATACATGATTTTTCATACGTAGTTGTAGTTCATAAGAATAAAATCATAAAATCTAGATATGTAAAAAGATAATTATTTGTTATACACATTTCAAGTTCAAATTTGATTGAAATCAAATATAGCAACAAAGATCACTAATGATTTATAATTGAAAAATATTCGTGGGCATATAAAAATTTTAGAATACATTATTACATTTTATACATTTATTGGCCTTAAATAATAAAAGTGAATTGCATAAAATTATTAAATTTATCGGAATCTTCTAGTCCATTATAGATGTAGGATGTTAAAACTTTTCAAAGTGGTGAAAATGTTAATTCATGTTTCAGCAAGCCTTAAAAGATCTGCTTTACTGCCATCTGAAAAACATAGTCAATTAAATCTGTAAAATTGGTGGAGAATAACTTGAGAATACAGTGTTTTATAAGCACTTGAAAATATGAATTTATAATTCGAGTCAAAATTATCATATAAAAGGATATTTTATAGTGTTAATGAAGTATCAGCTTAGATAAAATTTATGAAAATTATTAATGGATAATTAGAATTGTTTTCGTAATCTAATGGTAAGGGTTTCATGACACTACCTCGAGAATTGATTGTTTCATAAGCAGTTAAAAATATGAATTTATAACACGAGTCAAAATTATCATATAAAACCAAGTTTTATAATGTTTATGAAGTATCAGCATCAATGCAATACATGGAAGTAAATAATGCTAAATAAGAAACAAATTCTCTTTCTAGTGGTCACAGTTTCAAGATACTCAATTGAGAATTCAGTGTTTCGTAAACCATAAACAATTTGAATTAGAAATATATGTCAAAATCATCATATAAAAACATGTTTTATAGTATTTATGAAGTATTGGCTTAAATGAAATGTATGAATGTAATTAATGCTAAATAAGAAACATATTCTCTATGTAGTGGTCAATGTTTCAAGACACTATATTGAGAATTGAGTGTTTCATAAACCATAAACAATTTGAATTAGAAATATATGTCAAAATCATCATATAAAAACATGTTTTATAGTGTTTATGAAGTATCAGCATCAACAAAAATACATGGAAGTTAATAATGCTAAATAAGAATCATTTACTTAATTCATTGGTCTTGGTTTCATGATACTAATTATTTGTTTCACTAGTATTAATTTGCTATCAATTATATTCAATAACCATTACACACACATTGCATATATCCAATATTATTATCAATATCTTCTAGTTTATTTTCAAAATAACATGTTGATACTTTCCCAAAGTGGTATGAATGCAAATTCCTGTCTCAGCAAGCCTTGGGTGAACTGCTGCACTGCAATCTGAAAAAAATGTAGTCAGTTAAGTATGTAAAATTAGTTGAGAATTAATTGAGAATTGAGTGTTTCATAAGCAGTTTAAAATATGAATTTATAACACGAGTCAAAATTGTCAATTAAAAGCATGTTTATAGTGTTTATGAAGTATTGGCTTAAATGAAATGTATGTTAGTTATTAATGCTAAATAAGAACCATTTTCTTAATCTAGTGGTCAAGGTTTAAAGATACTAACATGAGAATTGAGTATTTTATAAGCAATTAAAAAATTTGAATTTTTAATATACTCCAAAATTATCATATAAAAACAAGTTTTATAGAATTAATGAAACATTGGCATAAATGAAATGTATGATAGTTATTAATGCTAAATTAGAACCATTTTCTCAATCTAGTGGTCAAGGTTTAAAGATACTAACATGAGAATTGAGTATTTTATAAGCAATTAAAAAAATGAATTTGTAATATACTCAAAAATTATCATATAAAAACAAGTTTTATAGAGTTTATGAAACATTGGCATAAATGAAATGTATGATAGTTATTAATGCTTAATTAGAACCATTTTCTCAATCTAGTGGTCAAGGTTTAAAGATACTAACATGAGAATTGAGTATTTTATAAGCAATTAAAAAAATGAATTTGTAATATACGTCAAATCTACAATGTAAAAACATGTTTTATAGTTTTTATGATGTATTGGCTTAAATGTAATGTATGAAAGTAATTAATGCTAAATAAGAAACATGTTCTCTTTCTAGTGGTCAAAGTTTCAAGAGACTAAATTGAGAATTCAGTATTCCATAAGCCATAAAAAATTTGAATTTGTAATTTACGTTAAAATTATCATATTAAAACATGTTTTATAGTGTTTATGAAGTATCAGCATCAACAAAAATACATGGAAGTTAATAATGCTAAATAAGAATCATTTACTTAATTAATTGGTCTTGGTTTCATGCTACTAATTTTTTGTTTCACTAGTATTAATTTGATATCAATTATATTCAATAACCATTAAACACACATTGCCTAAATCCAATATTATTATCAATATCTTCTAGTTTATTTCAAAATAAACATGTTGATACTTTCCCCAAGTGGTATGAATGCAAATTCTTGTCTCAGCAAGCCTTGGGTGAACTGCTGCACTGCAATCTGAAAAAAATGTAGTCAGTTAAATATGTAAAATTAGTTGAGAATTAATTGAAAATTGAGAGTTTCATAAGCAGTTTAAAATATGAATTTATAACACGAGTCAAAATTGTCATTTAAAAACATGTTTATAGTGTTTATGAAGTATTGGCTTAAATGAAATGTATGAAAGTAGTCAATGCTAAATAAGAAACATATTCTCTTACTAGTGGTAAAGGTTTCAAGGTACTAACATGTGAATTGAGTATTTTATAAGCAATTAAAAAATTTGAATTTTAAATATACTCCAAAATTGTCATTTAAAAACATGTTTATAGTGTTTATGAAGTATTGGCTTAAATGAAATGTATGATATTATTAATGCTAAATTAGAACAATTTTCTCATCTAGTGGTCAAGGTTTAAAGATACTAACATGAGAATTGAGTATTTTATAAGCAATTAAAAAAATGAATTTGTAATATACCAAAATTATCATATAAAAACAATTTTATAGAGTTTATGAAACATTGGCATAAATGAAATGTATGATAGTTATTAATGCTAAATAGAACCATTTTCTCAATCTAGTGGTCAAGGTTTAAAGATACTAACATGAGAATTGAGTATTTTATAAGCAATTAAAAAAATGAATTTGTAATATACGTCAAATCTACAATATAAAAACATGTTTTATAGTTGTTATGAAGTATTGGCTTAAATGTAATGTATGAAGTAATTAATGCTAATAAGAAACAAATTATCATTCTAGTGGTGAAGGTTTCAAGATACTAGTATGAGAATTGAGTATTTATAAGCAAAAAAAATTAATTTGTAAAATACGCCAAATTTACCATATAAAAACATGTTTTATAGTGTTTATGAAGTATTGGCTTAAATGTAATGTATGAAAGTAATTAATGCTAAATAAGAAACATGTTCTCTTTCTAGTGGTCAAGTTTCAAGACTAAATTGAGAATCCAGTATTTCATAAGCCATAAAAAATTGAATTTGTAATTTACGTTAAAATTATCATATTAAAAACATGTTTTATAGTGTTTATGAAGTATCAGCATCAACAAAATACATGGAAGTTAATAATGCTAAATAAGAATCATTTACTTAATTAATTGGTCTTGGTTTCATGCTACTAATTTTTTGTTTCACTAGTATTAATTTGATATCAATTATATTCAATAACCATTACACACACATTGCATAAATCCAATATTATTATCAATATCTTCTAGTTTATTTTCAAATAACATGTTGATACTTTCCCAAGTGGTATGAATGCAAATTCCTGTCTCAGCAAGCCTTGGATGAACTGCTGCACTGCAATCTGAAAAAAATGTAGTCAGTTAAATATGTAAAATTAGTGAGAATTAATTGAGAATTGAGTGTTTCATAAGCAGTTTTAAATATGAATTTTAAACACGAGTCAAAATTGTCATTTAAAACATGTTTATAGTGTTTATGAAGTATTGGCTTAAATGAAATGTATGAAAGTAATCAATGCTAAATAAGAAACATATTCTCTTACTAGTGGTAAGGTTTCAAGGTACTAACATGAGAATTGAGTATTTTATAAGCAATTAAAAAATTTGAATTTTAATATACTCCAAATTATCATATAAAAACAAGTTTTATAGAGTTTATGAAACATTGGCATAAATGAAATGTATGATAGTTATTAATGCTAAATTAGAACCATTTTCTCAATCTAGTGGTCAAGGTTTAAAGATACTAACATGAGAATTGAGTATTTTATAAGCAATTAAAAAAATGAATTTGTAATATACGTCAAATTACCATATAAAAACATGTTTTATAGTGTTTATGAAGTATTGGCTTAAATGAAATGTATGAAAGTAATTAATGCTAAATAAGAAACATATTCTCATTCTAGTGGTCAAGGTTTCAAGATACTAACATGAGAATTGAGTATTTTATAAGCAAAAAAATTAATTTGTAAAATACGCAAATTACCATATAAAAACATGTTTTATAGTGTTTATGAAGTATTGGCTTAA